>NC_134412.1:82650675-82950675 GCF_038048845.1 Mixophyes fleayi | reverse complement strand
CGCGATGGGGCAGCGTTCCCTCTATTTCAATTGAATTGCACGACTTTTATCGCTGCGTTAACTAAAAACGGTCGCTATAGTAGTTACAAAACCCGCGTGTGCTTTTTTTTTTTCTTTCACGCTGCGGGGGGAAAAAAACAACTTGCGGTCAGTTGAATACTCCCCTGGCAACACCTCCACTTTTTTCTTTTTAGACGTTTTAATAAATCTATCCCATAGTCTAAAAACTTCAAGTAGTGCAGTTAGTTGTTTTTTTTCCATTTTAACTTATTCATTTTTGCTTGTCTCAATTATGCTCCTGTGTTTGACGTCATCACTATGTATCAATATTAGCTTTTTACTTTGAATTCTAGCTAGAGACTTGTCTTTGTGTTTCTTTGGACTATCTTTCATTGTCTCTCCAAAGCAATGCAAGCAGGGCCGGATTAAGGGAATGGAGGCCCCTGGGCTAAGGGGGCCTCCATCCCCCCGTGAGGGCCCCCCTTCCTGTGATCCGAGCTGCCCGCCTTCCTCCCCCCTCGGCACTTACCTCCTTCTCCGTTGTGCTGTACGCTCTTTACTGAGGAGATCTCGTGAGAGTGAGACTCCCGAGATCTCCTCAATAAGGAGACTACAGCGCGCCGGAGAAGGACCGCAGTGAAAGTGCTCAGCAGCACTGATCGCGCCGGGGGCGCCCCCTGTCCCCGACAGATCAATACTGCTGCTGAGCACTTTCAAGGGTCCCCTGGATGCTATAGGCCTCTGGGCTGTAGCCCAGTTAGCCCTATGGTTAATCCGGCCCTGAATGCAAGCTACAGAAGCTCTGTCCTGCTATAATAAGCTGTGCCTTGATTTGTTGTCAATGCTATGTTAATTAAAGCAGAACTTTTTCCAATATATTACATGCAGCCATGGTAATGAGCAGTGACACAGTTTAAAAAATAAATGCTCTAAGGAGTGGAAATGTTTCTAATAGCCATTTTCTATATGCTGCAGATGAGGGTGCAATATTGCATATATTTGCATTTTAATTGTATAAGTGTTTATCATACCTGTAGATAGAGATGTTGCCTATTACCTGTAAGTGGCAGCGGGTATGCACTTTATAGTACTATCAATCTAATTGTGAGCTGGCTCTGTACAGTATACTGCTGTATTCTACTACATAAGTCTTTCTGTTTGACCTAATTACCTCCTTATAAGGTTGGGCAGTTCATTTTTATTTTCCAAATATTCATGATGTAGCAAAACAATTAAAACAATATTTCTAAACTATGAGATTTCCATTATAATTCCCATCTTTTTCAGGCATCGCCCAACAAAGATACCAATAAGAGTCTTTCAAAAAATATCAAATATGGCCAGAACAGTGGACTAGTTAGCGGAGGCGGCAGCAGACCTAAGAGACGCACTAAAGCTGGTGCTCTGCCAAAAAGTCAGGGCAGGCGGTGCCCAAAAGTGAGGGTCAACACCCGTCTGACCGCACGTCAGGTTTCCAAAGTGAATGATTTTGCTTCATATAATGGATTAACGGACGATAGCGGAGATGGCATGGTGATTTCAGACCTGGCCTATCCGGATAAAAGAAGCGTCTGTGCAGATGCCAGTCCCTTTCTCGATGAAGACAGCAACCAGCCTATGCCACTGGGGAGGTTCTTTGAAAACGCAGACCTCATGCAGGTGAATGTGAACATACAAGGTGTTGTTGTTGCAGCTAAGTAAACCCTTGAACCATAACCTGATTGCAGAAAAGCTAGACATATGATGTGGTAGGGAGAAGACGCCTTGAATAAAATACAAGTAGTTTAAGAGCAGTGATGAGGATACAATGTAATCTTTTCACTAGCTTATGTACAAGTTTAGATATCCTGTTATGTAAGTGTTGATGCATTTAAATTTTGGTAAAATGTAAAGTGCTGTTTAAATTACTGTGAAGTACATTGAGATAAATTTATGTAAGTTTAGTTAATTGCCTACAAGCATTTATGCAAAGTGAAGGGTGTATCACTAGGGCTTCTCCACACGAACACTATCAACTCCTTGTGCCGGGTGCTACAAGCGTATTAAAATGTCTCATGAAATCATCTGTTGAAAACTCGCTTGCTGCCGTTACTCGGAGCCTAAGTCCTCTTCCTTAAAAACACTTGTAACTATAGCTACTGTCCTGCCCTTAAACGTATTTCTTTTTTTTTTTTTTTTCTTTCTGTAGTTACATTGTTTCTAAGGAGGGTCCGTTATGCAGTTGCTGCCTTCTGACAGATGGTTGTGATAGTTATGAGTTTTCAATAGGTGTTTTCAGGCCGAAGTCATATGCAAAGTATTTAGAAGTTATTTCAGTAAATTGTGTTACCCACCATAATTATTTTAATGGGGCAGAATTGTTTTTTGTTTGTTTTGTTTTTGAGAGGAATCCTCTTCCTTTAGTGTAAGCTATACTGCATGACAATAACCCGAAAAAGCTTGACCCTTTTAAAATATGATCATCTATGTTCAAACAGGGGATTGTTGCTTTCTAAAGAATTTTTGACAACTTATCAGTTAACAAACAATGGCAATAATTTATCCTGTTTTTATTTACTTTTTTTTTGAATGCTGCAGAAGTATTCTCTAATATAAATGTAAGTATATAAATAAATAGCTACATTTGTAAGAAGGGGGGAAGGTTTCCATTAAATCTAAATTTAATAAAGTAACATTTTACATGTAAAAGATTTAAACACACCTGTTTCACGATGGGCAAGAATCTGCCATAAGGTTCAATGTTTCCTATAACGAACGCTGATTATACAATGTGAATCTCAGTCTGTCTGTCATGCAAATTCAAATAAGCTTTATTGGCAAGGAACAATCTTACCATTTCTAAAGCTCTGCTGGGGGAGGGGTAAATGATTGGAGTTCCTGAGCCTCTAAATCTGTAGCATATTCTGATATATTGTATAGGGTTACTATAAGTGAAGCCACCACCTGCTGTTTATTTCATAATTCTAACCGCTTGCTGCGTGACAGTGGAGACGGGAATGAATAGATTCATTTTAGAAGCCTCAGTGAAGATTACATTAGGAAAGTAACTTTTCTCAGGAAGAGAAATTACTTGTGCATCTGATGACCAGCGCATAGTAAAGAGACCCACACGGCACGCCTGTAGGGCCCTCTCTAGTGATCAGGTTGTGGCTGATATTGGAATAGCATAGGAATGATTGGTTAAAAGGGCCAGCTGCTTACAATTGGTTAATACATCAGCAGCAACAGACTGATCACTAGAGGGAGCTTTAGGCTGCCAAAACATTGAGATATTGTCTGCAGCCCTGGACAGTGGAGAGATCCCATCCAGACCCCCCCCCCTAATCCTAGCACTAATCTGTAGTTTAGTTTATGAATGGGAATCATAATATTGTACAGATTGTTCCACTATAGATTATTTGAGTTGAGTCTTTGGAAGCAGGTGTTTCTTATACCTGTGTATTTTAAGAATTGCAGGACACAGTATCTTGTTCAATCTGCTCTCTCTGTACATCCCTGTCTCTTTCATGGCTGTAGACACTGTGTGTACTAGCTCAGAACATGTCTCTGTTATGGAATTTTTATCTTCATATATGGAGCCAGCTTGTAATCCCTCCACACTGTCATGTAAACTGTCTTATTTCCATGAGACTCTTGTTTTCCTCTTCTAGGTGGTTAATTGCTGCCTTTATTTAAAATTACATCTTTATTGAAGGAATGGTACAAAGTTTTATAGTATAAAAAAACCATCCACCTGACTTATTAAAAGAGCATTTCTAATAATGAACGGGGGAATATAAAGAAAAGACAGGGGCCAGGAACACTGTATAACTTTGGCTAAGAGATAATCCCTCAGATGCTGGGATGGAGGGTATGCTCACCGGGAATCCTAAAGAGGGTAGGCAGGTTCAGAGGTTATGATGGGGGAGATTCATTGCAAACCTTGGGTATTAGAGATTATTAAAAAAAAGTATTAAAAAACAAAACAGGGGGCCCAAATCCCATCAAATTTCTGTGGCTTATGCTGAAAGAATGTTACTTTTTCCATGCATGTGATGGGCCAGGAATACTTCTTAAAAGCCACGATAGAGTGGAGGTTGGATTTCCTTTCAATTTTGAGCAATTGGCCCTTTAGCTGCTGCCAGTGAGAGGTGGAGAGGGTAGAAAGCAGCAGGGATTTTCAGTATCTGTTCTAGCAATGAATTGATGATGGAGTGTACTCTGTCCCAGAAAGGAACTATGTGATGGCCAAGTCCACCAGGTAGGATACATAGAAGTTGGACTGTGCACATCTGCGCAAATTAATTGTATGGGAGGTGCTCAGAGATGGTGAAGGTGGCACGTACCTTCAAATGTGCCCGGCGAGCACGGAGGCACGCTTGTGCACATATAGAAGCATTGTGGGCTTTGAGGTTTTGCTTTTAGTCTTCTCTCTCAGTCATCAAGAAGGATTGGGGTGATTATGCTGTCAGGCTTTTACAGGCAGACTCTGGCTGGCAATTTGAGTTTGTGCTGTTGCGTTTCTGTTCTGTGACTTTTCTTTCTACGCCAGTATAAATTTCCCTGGTTAGTTGACTTTGAGACAGAGGTAGATGTGATTGGTCTTGTTGAGTAAAAAGAAACAAAAAACCTTTTAATTAGAGCATACAAAAGCTTATTGGGCTCAGGCTGGAGTCCTGTCTTCTTCTTCTGCCCAACTTACAATATTGTCCTTTTATTATTCACCTCCACATGTTCTTCTCGGAACCTTTAATGACCTTGTATACTTTTCTTCCTACGCCGTTCTCCTATATTAAGAGAGACTTTGGTGACGTATAGAGTCCAATATTTTTTGTACTGCACAAAGCATGGTAGTGTCTTCCTATTCTTTGTGTTGTGCCCCTGTGATACAATGCTTTGTCATTATCCCTACCTGTTGCTCAATACATTGTGCTCTGTAAGGAAGGTTTCACAATACTATTCGTCCAGCGCGATGCTTCCAGTTTGCCCTAGGTAGTTTACTGGGACTACACGCTGGCCACTTCGATAGAAAAGTGTTATAAGGCTTTGTATCTTCTTGTATCTTGTGGAACTATATATTTAACTTCATCCACAGTTGATGACCCAAAGCAACCAATCAGATGCTTTCTTTCATTGGCCTACAGTACGCTAGATTGTTCAACGCTAACTCTAATTGCTGACTGGTTGCTATGAGTTACTGCACGGCAAGTTTCCAGCTGTGTAACTTTTTTTTTTTTTTTTTTTTTTTTCCCTCCTGAGTCACATTTATTTATTTATTTTTTTGGGGAAGGGTGGAGATTTCCCCTGGTACCCATATTTCTTCATACCTCCTCAGGTTGAGGAGAATGACAAGAATGGACATCATCATGATGTTAATATAATTCTTTGTTTGTTTTTCTTAATGTCCTGCAATTAAAATAACATTTATGTTGGATTTTTTTTTTGTCTGCTGCCATCTGGTGGAGGATAAGTATATATTAAAATTCCAACGTATCTACTTGTGAGCTGTAGATTTTAGCTGAGTTTGAACAAGTGATCTAGGCTATCGCGTCTCCCTCCCTTCCCTATTCATTACACTAGGACAGTATTGGCTAACCTGTGACACTCCAGGTGTTGTGAAACTACAAGTCCCAGCATACCCTTCCAGCGATAAGCTGCTATAGATTGGCATGCTGGGACTTGTAGTTTCACAACACCTGAAGTGTCACAGATTAGCCAACACTGATCTAGGACTTGCCACTGAATTTGATCAGTGTGTTTTCTTCCATAAAGACTCATACATTGAATGGCTGATTACAACCCTGTATGTAAAGCTTAATAATTGCCCTCTATTGCTGTTAGTAATGTGAACATTGCTTGCTCAGTACAATATAATGGAGTTTACACAAATGAACTAGCATGTTGTAAGGCTAAGACTGTAGTTTGCTTTGTGAACCATGTGTCTCACAATCTGGTCATTTGAGCACTTTCTTTCCTTCTTGCTTAGGACTTTCCACCAGTTGCGACATCCTGCGCTTCCATGAGCAGACGAGAACTGAGAAACCTCCACTTCCGAGCAAAAGAGGATGACGACGATGAAGAACTGAATAACGAATAGCTAAGTAAGAAACCAATGCAGTTAAAGGGCCAAAAATAAGTTTATACAATAAGTAAAGGCACGGTGAAACATTCCAGCATATATATAGATTATTACCATTTCTGTATCCTCCACTGCTTGTCTAATGGACAGTGACGTGTACGGCCAGAGCCTGCCCACTCGGATAGCCCACTGTCTGTGCAAGAATCGTGCACTGCTCTGGATGCCCAATTGTGTTTTGTCTAAAACAAATAAACTCTCTGGATGCAGTCGTTGGGTGCCTGCCATGACAGAGAAGAAGCTTGTATAAATATATAAACCATTATCTCCTAACTGGCCACTAACTTTGGTTGCCAGCCACATTAGACTCCAAAAAGCTCCCAGCAGCTTCCATTGACTTAATTGAATTCTGTTGTGTTTATATAAATAATAAAAGAAAAAAAATTCCTCCCAACAATGAAACTGGACCAGATATGCAGCTAATCAATCAATTGCCATTTCCCCCCCGGCCCGATCACTGTTAAAAATAAATAAATAAAATAAATGTGTGTAGAGAAAAGATTAAGCTAGCAGTTAGCCTCTCTGAGTAGTATTCTACTTATACAGTTGCTACAAAACAACCTCTCCACAGGCTAAAATGACACACTGCATAAAATATACTCGCAATGGACTAGGAGCGAGGGAGGATAAATGCAGGATTTCTTTCTTTCTAGACGATTGGGCCCAGAGGAGAGACCTACAAGCCTGGGATCCCAAACTTTGTAAAAGGAGACCACTGAGCCAATGCAACACTTCTTGCTTAAGTAGAATGTTGAGACAGGGTAACTGTGCTTAGAGTTCAAAGTATATAAACTGAACTGACTTAACAAGGCAGTGGGGCAGACATCAATCCAGACAATTAAATAAAGCATGGATGAACTTGTCCTTTATTTTACACATTGGAACTAACGGCTCTTTGGTGCCTCTTAAAATAAGGAAATATCTCGATGACTCGTCAAAAAGAGAGCGGAACTTCTGCACCTCTTCTGTTCTCTCGGTAGTCACAGTAATCTTCTGACACTACCAGAATGCTGCTGCTGAGTCTTCTTAGTTCCTTTTAATTTGCATATAATGGCATCAGGAAAGAGAGCTTAATTGTTGAAATGGAAATCTTTATTATATACATGTTTTTCAATGTTTGATCTTTAGCTACTTTAAATTTAGTTTCCCTTTTTAACAGTTTTTTTCTTTTCCTTAGAGCCGGGAAATTGGACGGACCTGCTACCTATTGTTTAATAATATAACAGCAAATAGAATGTTGGCCAAACCCAGAGAGAACCAAGAGGATTTACTCACTTGGATTTATTGTTTGAAGGGTGACAGGAGGTGAGCAGAGGACAACTATTAATCTGCCCCATAACCTTTGTTCGGGGGTCCTTGGGAGCATAGAACGCAAACAAGTGAATTCCTAACCTTGGTGATACGCCCACCTCTGGGAGTACTCTTCTCAAACTCCAAAGATTTTTTTTTGTCTCCTCTTCCAGAGCATAAGCTGACGGGGAAAACCAGACACAGCGATGTGTTATTTATATGGTCTGTGTAAAAGATGTGTTTTATATGTAACTTTCTAGCAGTTGGTGGTGTTGATATTCTCTAAAAAATTGGGAAAGCAGGAATCTTATATTCAGGAACAGCTGTAAAGTCACAGGGTTTGGTCCAGTGGGGGAGAGTGGAATAGTGTTGTCTCTCCGTGTGTACATAGAGTATAATATTGACCCTTCAACTTTGTTTTCTTAAAGCTATATCCAGGAAAACGTGTGTATATATAGAGAGAGAGCACACGCCGAATTCTAACAGTAGCTGAAGTATTATTATTATTATATTATATATTGTAGCAGTTTACAGTTGTTTTTTTTTTTTGTTGGTTTTTTGCCATCTATAACTTGTCAGTGGCATTTAGCCACACTGCCGGCCATGTGAGCCAATTGTACCCCGTTTCAGATGAACTAATTTAGGAATGTTGTAGACATGGCTTGAAGACCTGAAAGATGGCTTACAGACCAAAATCTACCTGCATAGACTAAGCACATGCTTAGCTATTCTGATTATTATCCTGAATTGTAATCTTATGGATGAGTGAATGGTACTTACAGCTCTTGTGTTTTTAAAGGTGAGCAGTGAAAATGATCATGTACATATAAATATTTCTATTTTGTAAGGAAATATACTGGTATAATACAGTAGCATAAAGCTGCATCTATATTTGAACCTGTTTGTAGACCATGCTGGTATATGATTGAGTTGGCACCGTAAAAATCCCAGACCCATTTTATTTTATTTTTACTCCTGTCAAAATGAAATATTCGATTTAAACCTAATCAAGTTAATTCCGTCCATACATGCTCATTCAAAGTAGCTTGGCAGAATAATTTAGTGGGTGATTTTCTTATGATTAGGTGCCCTGTGCTAATTGCTACGTGAACTACAAGAGTGTTCATCTTGGCCATAAAATACACTGGGAAAACACGAAGGCAATCTTATCTTGATTTGGACATTAAAGTGCTTTCTCATTGGCCAACCATTGTTACGTAGCCGCTTACCAATCCATAACATTGTACTTTTATGCTGTTTTAATATATATATATATATATATATATATATATATATATATATATATATATATATATATATATATATATATATATATATATATATATATATTCACTGCTCATTCCACATGCTGCTGACCATTACATCCTTGTACTTAATGCTCATTTTTAATTATGGAAACTGTTGCTGGAAATTTTCGTAACCAAAGCAATTTATCAAAACATAATTATCAAGGAGGAAAACTAGCTGTATAAAGCGCAAATTTAATGTAGGCCGAAGAAGAATAATAAAAAATGAAAAGGGCGACTAAACTAAAAATACTAATTTTATCCAATACGCAAAGGCCTCTTGTAACATTCACGTTCATCAAATTGCCTTACTTTAAAAGGAATGATTGTATTTGACATTACATGTACTCTTGCAGTTTGCTGTTCATGCACCCGTCCATGTAGACTCGTTGAGGCTGCCTGTAGTGTCCTTCAGTAGGCTCACAGGCAGGATGCTTGGTGTGCATAGAGAGATGTCAATTGCAGCTTTTTTTTTTGTAAATATAAGTTCATGAAATGTGTGTATGGTACTCGAAACTTCTATATATAATGTGTCTTGCAGATTTGGTTTATTGGGTCCTTTTTAAGAAGTAAAGCGGACATGGGGCATCCTTTGTCTAGGCCAGTGGATCCCAAACTTTCTCAGTTCGTGGCCTTAGGGTATCCATAAGCCAAAATAATTACTGAGTAGTCCAATGCCTTGCTTACCTCTGGCCCTGGCCACGGCACCCTTGTGAGACCGCCGTGGCGCACAGTTTGTGAACCACTGGTCTAGGCCGCTACTGGTGAATTACACCTTACGTTAACGACTCTGCCCCTGGAAGCTGTTGCTTTAATCGAAGGCATCTTGAGACTCTTAAGCTGCTGTAGAACTACAGGGACAGTCTTGGATATGGCAGGGCATGCTGAGACCTGTAGTTCCCACCAAGCCTGGTGCGTTTCCTCAGCAAAGGTTGTCCGTCCGCCCCGGAGTACGTGCCTCATGGAGAAAATGGATAATTCATATAACTAAAACCGTACGTAACTACACCATGTTGTCACAGGACTGGCATCCATATAATAGCCAGTAATATGTATTTTTAGATATTATTATTACTAGTGTGGAGTTAATGTCATTCAGTGCTATGTTTATGCTTTTTTTTTTTTTTTTCTCTTTTTTTACTTTATTGAATTGTACAAAAGATTAAATGATCGATTTACACTTCAATGGAAATATGAACCGTCCAAATAAAAGTTACAATGTGACAGCTATTGCGTGTTGTGTTGAATTTAGGCAGCGTTAAAGATATCAAAGAAAACCGTTACCTTTTTTTTTTTCTGATATCTAATGGGGACTGGTAGAACTATAAGAACTCGCAGCCAATCCTTCATCCTCTGTGTGATTCACAATATGACACAATTTGGCTTTGAAACTCTGTCCAGCTTGGCGATTGCAATCCAGCGATGGCCAATAGGCGGCCGCCGATCCTTCTCCTGCGACGGAGCTTCACCTGCAGTCCCAGCTCTTGCATAAGAGCTAACTTACAGTAGCAGGCGAATCTCCATGGGTCATTTAAACATCTTCGTTCGGAGTAGCTGACTTCTGGGTCATGTGACCTCTTTCCCACAATGCAGGGAGGTCACGCAGGGTATTTAAGGTAAGAAGGGGGGATGTGCAGGGCAGACATGGCAATTTCCATCTTCCATTGGAGAAGAGCTGCGTGATTCCTGCTTCATTAAAGCAAGGTGAGGAATGTTTAGGCAGCATCTGTTGTGTGCTGCAAACTTGCTGTCTAATTTTGGTTCCACATAGGAATCTACAGGGTCTTGTGCTCCAATTTTCAGAAATGCCCCTATTGTATTTGAATTTCACCTTTTTGTCCTTTTAACAAACTGCTCCAATTCATATTCAGGCAGACATGAGTTAATTTAACTATTTAGGTGCCAGAATTTTTCTTTCTATTTATAGCATGGTTGTTGGCAGTCTACAAACATTATGCCAACCTATGTGCTTTAGTTTGCTAAACTAGTGTCCAATTTCGACTCCTCAGTAACCACAAAGTTCTGCTACATCCGGTTCCATTAATAATTTTTTATTTTAACTGTACTATAGCTAAAGCTATGAATGCATCAGTGCATTGGTTATATGATAGGTTTAGACCAGAACTATAACAAAAATCAAGGAAGTGAGACCCTTTACCATGATTTTTTTATTTTCTTAAAGATAGCTGCCCAGCTGCAAATAATACCAATATATAAAAAATACAATATATAGTGTACATTCCCACATAAGCACAAATATTGGTGTAACAGTGATTTACAAAATCTATCATGAAAGTTATAACTTAATGTATTACCTGCTGCTTTTTATTTTCTAATTTCAGCTCATGTTATAAAATGATAAATAAATTATAAAACGAGTAAATCCTTGTAGAACAGCACGATATATATTTGTTAAAAATCCACGATGCACCCCTGCCTTGGATGGGGTTATGTTGTTCGAAAAGCTCAATTAAAAAGACACAATTAAAATAAAATAAGATCCAAAGATAAAAAAAAGTGGCAGCATGGAAAATGTAAGTGAATGGATGTGTTAGCAGCCAATTAACCTACCAGTATGTTTTTGGAGTGTGTGAAGAAACCTGAGCACCCAGAGGAAACCCATGCAAACACGGGGAGAACATCCAAACTCCACACAGATAAGGTCATGGTCGGGAATTGAACTCATGACCCCAGTGCTGTAAGACAGAAGTGCTAACCACTTAGCCGCTGTGCTAAATGCATTTCACACCTTGTATCGCAACCGGATTTGTCCAGGAGCAACATGTACTTTTTGTTGTGCTCCCAACTCTAAACAAGATCATGGATTTTTTTTTATTTTATATGACATAATTTAAAGATATTAATAATGTGTGGTGATGCATTTCATTTCATGACCTTTTGGGGAGACTTTCTCTTAATGTAGATCATGGAGTCGTCACAACTCAGGCTGTGAGAGGTTTTCTTATGGCAGGCAATGTGAACCAGTTTCAAGTTCTCCATGGTAAACAACAGGTTAAAAAAATACTCCCAATTGACTTGTCTCCCATTACTCTCCTTCACGGCTTCCGTTAGACATGGCACAATGGTTCGTTTCTTTTCGATTCTAAAACAAATTGAGATGGAAGGGGGAGAGAAAAAAAAAAATATTCACAAAAAGTGACACGTTTCTGAAATGACTGTCTTGCAGATCAGAACATAAGCTGAACAAAGCTTTGCCCAGTGGTGGAATGGAGACCTTACATCACATACAGGTCTTTGGGCCTTTCAGATTATGTGGTTGTTTGACTACTGAGCCTCTTGATTTAGTTTGTGTAATGTAGATCAATGATCACTATCTACAATCTATAATATAAATGTCTAGTGGCGTGTGTTAGTCTGTCTGTGTAAAAAATAAAACCAAGCTGCAGTGCCACCTGCTGGGCGGAGTTATACACTGACCTACTAAATTCTTAGTGTGTGTGGGGAAAAAAAATTCAGAAAGGGCTGAAATTTGGTATACTAAGATGTTTTTAATTTGTTAATTGCTAAAAGTGTTTATAAGGATTTAAAAAAAAATATATATATTTTTTGAAGGAGAAGTGACATTTGGGAGTGGTTGGTGGTTGCCGGGGGTGACAGTGGGGAGTGGTTGAGGCCTGGGCTATGGCCCAAATGCATGACAAGAACCTTTTTAACACCTTAAGTAGCTGGATTTGACTAGAATGCATAAGTATCATGCACGGGTTAACTTGTAGGTATATGTTGCTGCTGAATTCATTACCAACTGAGACGAGTCTTACAACGGGTGACGGACGTGAGTGATATAATTGGAATCTTCTGATAAGACATTTATGGGTACTGTTACTTTCTGCACCTGCATTCTATTGTGCCAAAGAAACTCTGCTATTGCACGCTGTGTTTTCTGGACATAGGAAGCAGCCAAAGTGATGAATTCCTGTCCTGTGACAGCAGATATGCTCTGAACAATCCTGACAGCTGGCATACGTTTCCTTGGGTTAACAACATGGGCAATACTACCCAATAGACTGAAAGGCCTCATCAATGGCTTTGGCCATTGTATCCATATGCTGAGACACTCGAGCCAATATACTCTATAGGAACAGGTCTTAGTCATGCTGAAAGTATTCGAAACGGCCGAACAGCATTATTGTATCCAGTGGTCACCGATCCTGTGAGGATTGGCCTGTATCTACCTTTTTAGGGATGTAATCTTTCAGGTAGAGTTCTTTTCAGCTATTAAGGTGCCCAGAACAACAATAACCAACCCAATCACTAGTGTGATTACTCAACTGTAAACAGCTTGTTTTCATTGGTTACTAGGTAGTTGTAACAGGACGATATTGTTCTTTGCACCATGTTCCTAAATAAACTGCAAATATTATTTGTAATGTGAAATGGAAAAATGTTAAGTAGTTTACACTTCACAAGTGAAACAGTGGCAGTTAAATGACAAAGTTGGAGATCTATTTATCTTGGGATCAATAACCTGACAATGAATGTATTGGTCACGTTAGGACATATCACATTGTTGTGTTTTGTTACCTGTGGTCCAGATTCCATGTACTGAATACAATCCTGCTCTCTCGGTTACTGTATGGATTAATTGAGTGCTTGGAAGTGCAGTCATTCATGTCAAAAGGACCCTACAGGACAGATGGAGAGAAGTCACAGCATCCGTGTACCATTACACACTTCCATCTTTCACAATGTGGCTTCACACTGCAGCCGCACATTAGCTAGAAATCTTCTGATGGTATACGTTTATCAGGCACAAAGGAGGAGGTTGTGTTGCCCATAGCAACCAGGGAGGAGGTTCCTTTAATTGGCTTACCTGCATTTGAAAAATGACATTTAGAAGCAGATTGGTTGGTTGCTACATGAAACGCCCCTTTTTTGTTTTACACCAATCTTCATAGATGTCCACCAGGTTTTAATTTTGGAGATTCTTAGTATGGTGTTGGTGGGTAATATAGAATAAGCACTAGAACATTTTCATTTACATTTAACAGGTCTGTAACGAATGGTCACCCAGCATCATTTATACCAGATGTTATTTTGTGTCTTACACACTTCTTTGTATAATAGTTTTCCATTGAATTATTCATAGGGTTTAGGAGACCACTGATTGGATCTGTGCCTTGGGCCTGCAGCTACGTGCCTTGTCTGACTAATGCACCTTTCACACAAGACGGTGCTCTTTTTTGAAAAGCATATTTTATGTGGGTGAGTAAAAATACATGTTAGTGCAGTCACCTTTTCAATAGCATGCTGCACCAAATCCTGTGCTGTGTAAGAGATCCACGGTGACTTTGTCTGACCTTGGTTTATATAACGCAGCATACGGAGAGATATAACTTCCTTGGGGCAAAGCGGATTAACCGAGCATGAACAGCATTGTTGAGAGAGCTGCTGTGCACCATCTATCAGCATCTCTGTGTTACAACAGTTATTTTTTAAAGGAGTTTTATCTGCGTGCCCTCCTTCAACTTTCACTAAATACTTTGTTAGTCTGTCTTGCTTTATTTCTTTGGCCCTTGGGTATGACATAAAGCTACGCCTTACTACTCAATGGCTGGAGAGTTTCTCCCTCTCTCCCCGAAGTCCAATTTGTAAGTTTGGGGTACATTATTTTCATAGGAAATAACTATTTATTTTTTTTGTCCATGTGAATTTGATATATTTAGCAGGAGAGATCGGCTTTTCCCCTTGTAGCTTATTGGAATAAGTATCTTATTTAAGGCTATTATATAGGGGAAAATATTTTCATTTGTTTTTCTTTTTTTTTAATTGGTTGAAATCTTGCTGAATAACATTAGTAGTACTGTAAACAGCCGCTGTGTCTTACTTGACAAGAGAACCATCCTTCCGCAGTACAAAGACGATTGGTCTTCACTTCTGTCCTATCAAAGTAACATCCATTGTATTTCACAGCCTTCAGTGCATCGGACAGAGTGTCTGTGACTTTCTTGTATTCATCTCTCACTTCTGGATCTACTGCTGCAGCCGAGCATTGCACCTAAGGAAACGAAACATAAAATTGGATATCCTACCAACTGGACGGCATGATTGGTACAGAATTAAAGAAAAGATTTAAGCTATTAAACAAAATTATTATGCTGTGCATGAAGTTCATGGGGCTGCAGGTGTCCCCCTGATGGTTTTAGAGAAGTCGCCGCACTGGTAGTAATTGTACCGTGACATCCTGAGCATCAAGGATTGATGTCTAGGTGATTACAGCCAAGTAACTGTCCCTCGGCTCCTGGATCATGTTTGGAAGAGTAGAGTCTTGCAAAGACCATTATGGCAAGATGGTGACTGGGAACTGCTGTCAATCCTGAAGCCTGACCTCTATCGTGATCACCAGGTAGATGAGGAACGAGAAGAGTCTCCATACCAACAGGTGGAACTGGTCCATCCACCCTTTAAAATCGTTTGATGAGACTTACAAGGTGGCCAAGAGATCTGTTTAAGGAACGTGATCTGAAAGTAGTGCATGTGGCACTGCCTGAAAGCGGCTACCTCATGGGTAAAGATCATCCTCATTTATTTATATAGCGCCGCTAATTCCGCAGCGCTGTACAGAGAACTCACATCAGTCCCTGCCACATTGGGGCTTACAGTCTAAATTCCCTAACGCACACACACAGACTAGGGTCAATTTGTAAGCAGCCAATTAACCTACTAGTATGGTTTTGGAGTGTGGGAGGAAACCGGAGCACCCGGAGGAAACCCACGCAAACACGGGGAGAACATACAAACTCCACACAGATAAGGCCATGGTCGGGAATTGAACTCATGACCCCAGTGTTCTAAGGCAGAAGTGCTAACCATTTAGCCACCGTGCTGCCCCTGATGGTTGAGCGTGGGTTGGTCCGAAGAGGACAGGTTAACAATGAAACAAGCAAACCTTGTCCTCGGGATGGAACATCCACTGACAACATCTTGAAAGGGACGCCCAAGAACACCACGGTGGTTGATGGCATAAAAGTCAACATGGGCTTCCAGAGTCTGGATGAGCAGCTCGAGATGTTCATTTTCCAGCTACTTGAATCGAGCATTCACTGATTGTTCTACAGAATGATCATGAGCTGCTGCTACAGCTGCTCTGCCATGACCTTGGATAAGACCAGAGGGCAAGTAAAGCGGGACAGTCCAGAACTGGAAGTCCTAGATATGTACTTGATAGTGCCAATAAAATACTACAGGGGAATGCTAGGGATGTCATCCCTCCAAGGTAGTACCAGTAAAGCAGCCTCCAATACAGCTGAGGCTACTGAATTGCGCTAAAAAAAAATACAAATATAGGAAAATAGTTTATATATAATTATAAATCTCTGAGACTAGCACCTTTGCCCCTGTAACTGAGGATGAGCAGGAGACCTACTATCTGTAGGTTTAGTTTTACAATATATATATATATCTCTGCAGAAGGATCATGTGACTGTTGGATGTTCCCAGATGTGGATGTACTGCATCCTAGATATACGGCAAAGCAGTCTATTGAATTCTGTGCAAAACTGATGGATCGAACAGGAAGAGTTCATCACCATCCCTCTGGGGTCCCAGCCTGTCATTACAAGCCTAAATCTAGGAGTGTTGCATAGGAATATGGCCCACTATAACTAGTCATAAAACCATAGCTGTCTGGAGCGGTGGTAGTCATTACACCGAAGACGTAAATGCTGACAACAGTTTAAACAATATCGTAAAAGCGACATTTGTAATTGGCGACATGAGTAAAATTAGACGTTTTTAAATACTGACACCAGAATTCAAACAAACGGACATCCCGACAGTCACATTTACGTCACTTGTAAGGGCTGAGGTTATTAAGGGGGCAATGCGAGGACCCGGCTGCTGTAGAATGTAGAACCCTTGCTAAAAAAAAACAAAAACAAAAAAACATTCTACAGCCGCTGGGTACAATATCTTTTAAACTGTTGTCGGCATTTACGTCTTCGGAATCCAGTACCCAACCAGTCTGATGTGAACAGGTTAATCATAAGGCACAAAAAGCACTTTATTAATTTATGTTTTTAGGTCTGGTTCTATGTTACCTCTTTCATGTAACTGCGGATCCTGCTTTCGCAGCTGTACTTCATGTAACTGGACTTGTTCTTATGCCGAGGTTCTATGCCTAACGGATAAAAACAGTAAAAGGATGAGTGACGTTTATTTTAGGTATAGTACTTTTAAATATAGAGACCAATCATGTCATCAGTGTTACAGAAATAAAAGGACTAGTGTTTCGTTTCTGTTTTATTGGTGATAAATGGTAATAATAATAAGGTACTAGGTCACTTGTTGATTTGAATGATGGGGGGGGGGGGGGATTACCCTAAAACTGTGAGGGGCAACATGCGTGCACAGCCCTTCACCCTTTGAGGAGGCCGCACCGAGGAAGGGGGGAAAGCAAAGTGCACTTAATCCTCCTCCGGCTATGCCGTATGATCTGTGCAGTGGAGGTCACATGACAGTAAAGTCAGCTGTCCCTGTTTTGAGAAGAGCGGGATAAGCCAGCAAAGGTTTGCCTGATGCCCACTGCTACCCATAAATGTATTTTTGGCCATCATCACTGTAACCCCAATACATTACTCCTTT
Organism: Mixophyes fleayi; assembly: GCF_038048845.1. NCBI lineage: Eukaryota > Metazoa > Chordata > Amphibia > Anura > Limnodynastidae > Mixophyes > Mixophyes fleayi. The sequence continues at coordinate 82,933,362 of NC_134412.1, read as the reverse complement.
TAAGATCTATTATCATGGTTTGGTGCTGCGTTAATTTTAGCCAGGAATTACTTTTTACGTTCTACCCAAACAAATGGAAATCGCTTTTGTTTTTTTCATTATTTTTACATTATTAGCCAATGACAAAAACAAAACAATTATACTTTTCGATTCATGTTTCCTATGCTCAGGTTTATATACACTACTTTCAATCAAGACAGCAAAAGGTTGGTATTATCTTCCTCTGTCCTGTAACAAGGGAATAGGTCCCTGAATTAATTCTCTGCTTTCTATAAATATAGTCATTCCATGTAAAGAATTATTGCAGAAAAATGGGGACACCTATGAAACACAATATATAGATTAAGGTAAGAGCCCCGTAACTTAAAAGCATTATTCAATATGAATGCAATGTTTGGAAGTTTAACGATTCAACTAACCTTCAAACCAAGGCTCGTCATCTTTACGACTTTCTGCCGAGATATTTTCATTGAGGTTTTGAATAAAGTCAACAAGAATCTTCCGTCTCTTGGGAGCCAGCTCGCCCGACAACAGACTTCTTGCTGCCTCCGTAACATCTGACTGTCTCTTGTAAAATGCGTTCAGCAGCCGGTCAATGTCTGTGACAACTTTTAGCACCAAAATCAAAAACAAACTGGGTCAGGTTCTACATATAGTGCTGTATCTTCATTGTGTCATAAATTAAAAGGCAAGTTTGTTGTATCAATAACTTCTGAATATACATTTCATACAGAGAAACAATGGTGGCCCATTGTGAAACATAACTATCAAGATCATTTTGTATTTTTAAGCTATATAAAAAGGAGTAAGAATAGTAACCTCCATTATATAGAACAAAAGGTTTAAAAAAAATAAAAAAAAAATACATTTGCTGTTTACCAGTAATAAAAGGTTTGGATCAAATTTGTATTGTAATTTACTATATATAGGAATCACCCCAACCCAAATAGCTTCCACCGGATGTTACCTCTCTTCTCCATTGGGTATATAGATAAGTTTTTCAATTATTTGGGTACGAGTATCTGAAACATTTAGCTATCTAAAGCAGGCCTGTCCAACCTGCGGCCCTCCAGGTGTTGTGAAACTACAAGTCCCAGCATGCCCTTCCAGCTATCAACTGGTTGTCTACTGGCAAAGCATGCTGGGGCTTGTAGTTTCACAACACCTGGAGGGCCGCAGGTTGGACAGACCTGATCTAAAGCATTACTGCACATCTAAATCAGCAGGAACTGCTACCAGTATTTGCATGTCTGTAGTGAGCTGATAACATGATTAGAAAGTCATGCCATATCACAGTATTGAAGTACAGATAGCAGCCATTGCAGTGTTTTCAGGGAGGTGCGAAGTCAAATGCATGATCCACTTATAGTTACGCCACCTAGTGAGTTGTGGAAATGGAGAGTGCTTTGCAGGTCTGTTATATTATCTCACTGTGTTGATTAATAACAGAGAACTAGGGAAGAGGATGTGCATTCTTGTATACTTAAAAAAATAACATGTCAATACCACAGCAAGAATTTGGGACTTGTACGCAGGAACATCAGCAAGTCACCAACACTCAAGTCCCTAATATTTTCTCCTATTCTCCACCCTCTACATTCTATCACTGGCTCGTGTGTGTATGGACCCCAGTTCCGTCTATTCTGGAATAGCTGTCTTGAACTTTTATTAATCAAAGTAAATAAAAGCAACACTATACAGTATAGATGAAATGCAAAAAATAACTTCATGCTGATAGATTGCTTATTGCCAAGTAAAACAAGTACGTCTAGCTTTGTAGTGCCCTGCAAGTAGCTGTTTTCAGTTTTTCATGACGATTTGACTACCAGATGGCATTGTTTTTTTTTGTATGGTTTAAGTATTATTATTTATTTATTTTGAAATTTTGAATTGTTCAAAACAAATGACATCTTGTTAAATATACTATTTATAGCTTTGGGGAGTTTAGTCTTGAAACAATCAGTTATCTCTCAAATGTCTCAGATATTCCCACAATGGTGCTATGAAGACTTTTTGGGGGATATTCAATTCTCGGCGGAAACTCAGAAAATCTTGCGGTCCGCGCACGATTACTGTTATTACAGTAATCGTGCACGGAAAAACAGTTAATACGGTAATTTACTCGCTGGATTTCAGCTGGCAGCTCCCTGAGCCGCGAGCTGAAATCCAGCTACATATTACCGTATTAACTGTACTAGTTTTTCCGCGGTTCGGAAAAATAACAATTGAATATGCCCCTTTTTGTGTATAAATAGACATTTATGATTTTGGCTATGATCAGGTAGTACTTAGGCCAGCCTGAGTGACTTGTGAAGGTCATAATATTGAGACATGAGTAAATAAATATTAAGATTACTACAATATGGGGGAGATTCAATAGAAAGCAATTTGCCGTCTATGACGGTAAGAGCGCGGAATGTCTCTGCGGAATGTTCAGGAGGCGCGTCGCGTTGCATTGAATCTCCCCCAATGAGACAGGTTCTAGACACATTTAGTATACTCTATAAATGTACACCACATCGGGCAGTGAACATTGACAACCTAAGATACCATTACTCACATCCACTCCATGTCTCTCCAGGGGCGAGTAAGATGAGCTCTGTGTTATCTGGAAGATTCCTTAGGTATTTGTCACTTAGCTCTGTTCCATCGTCATACAGACACACACGGGTCTTGTTAGGTGGCAGCTAAATGCAGAACTAGAATTAGTTACTCCATGGCATCACCATCACCATTTATTTATATAGCGCCACTGATTCCGCAGCGCTGTACAGAGAACTCATTCACATCAGTCCCTGCCCCATTGGAGCTTACAGTCTAAATTCCCTAACATACACACACAGCAACCAAGAAATCCCCTAAACAGCATTGATAGGAGTGGCTTTTATGCACAGTCCAAAGATGACTGATTACACACAAACATCAAAAACCATTATAATGGGTGGTCACATCCCAGAGCAATACAACTGGTTATGACATTAATAAATAAATATGTGAAAGTCTCAGTATCCCTTAGTTGTTCCGCTGCACAAGCCCCTTGTTACAATTATACACAGAGATGCTATAGCAGGGGTCAGGGAACTTTTTTACCTTTTACCCAAATATATATTTAGATACACCGACATTACCCCCTCGATTTGAAAAGAAGGAAATCATATATTATTAATTATTGGAATTCAATCTATTAAAAATTTCTTTGAAAGCTTCAACTTCAAAACTTCAGGTTTTGGAGAAATGATGTTGCTTAATTTTTGATACGAGAGCATCAATATTGGGGCATTTTGATGTCAGAGCAATTTGGATACAGTCTTCAGCGTCCAGTCTATTTCTCTGCTTTGTTTCTATGTTCGTTAGTGTGGAAAATCCTTGTTCAGAAAGGTAGATTGTTGCAAAAGGCAGCAACTTTTTGACTGCCTCCTCATGTGCAATTTTGAATGCCTTTGCAGCTGTTGACATCCAAAAATATGACAGATCTGCTTTGTTTTCAAATGCAATTCGTGCTTCATTATTGCATCGAAGCTCAAGAAGTGCCTCTGCCAACCCTTGAGGCTCTTCTGGTACAACAGCAATTTCATATTTAAAGGGGTCTACAATCCAAGTGACAGCATGTGAATCGGCAGCATTACCCCCAGGAATTTCATTTTTACCCCATTTGGGGTAATTTAGTTCCCTGACCACTGTTATAGGATTATGGTAACAATGTTTCATTCCTATAACTTACTATGAATAAGCACCTGCTTTGCACTGTAACATGCAGTAATAAAAGTTACACTCACCTGGAACTTTTTACATCCTTTGTCTCGCAGTTCTCTCAAGTCCCTGCAGGCTATGCCATATTTATTCTCGCTGTTCAATGTCCTTATTTTAAAAATCTTCATCTGTTTCTGGGTTGATGTGTTGCTGCCCATATCGGGCTATTCATTTCCCTTTCTCTGTAACATTGTTTTGCAAGGGACAAGCGAGAGGGTCATGATGCGCATGCGCCGCCTTTCTAACCCGCCAGTCATTGGCCAAGGAGAGAGAATCGCATGCGCCAGACCCAGTGCTGTTGGCGCATGCGCCGAGAACCAGTGCAGTTGGCTCATGCGCCTAGAAATAGTCCTGTTGGCGCATGCGCACAGGCCCAGTCCTGTTGGCGCATGCGCACAGGCACAGTCCTGTTGGCGCATGCGCAGCGCCTCCCTCCGCCGGGCTTCACGGCTTTTTTTTTTCTGAACTACACCTCCCAGAATCCCCAGCGGCTGCTGGCTGTTGTCAAAGCTGTGGCTATGGAGATGGAGGAGAGACGGTAGAGCGCCGGTATTCTCCCCTCACCGGACAGTGCATTGGGTACAGCGCTGAGTACCGGAGAGCTGACAATGTGCTGACTTCATGTTATAGAGCGGCCTGTGCACGTTATTCCTGCATCAGCCTCGGGGAGAGGTCTGGACCCAGAGGAGAGCAGAGTGCTGACAGGCTGGTACATGCATCTGGTGCCCGGGGGCCACAGCCTGCAGTAAGACCTCAACCATACACTAATTATATTATTATTATTTATTAGTGTTATTACTAGTAATGTCTGTGCAACCATAGGAGATAGTGACTGGAGGAGGTACTCCCTCATCACATGCCAACCATAGGAGATAGTGACTAGAGGAGGTACTCCCTCATCACATGCCAACCATAGGAGATAGTGACTAGAGGAGGTACTCCCTCATCACATGCCAACCATAGGAGATAGTGACTAGAGGAGGTACTCCCTCATCACATGCCAACCATAGGAGATAGTGACTGGAGGAGGTACTCCCTCATCACATGCCAACCATAGGAGATAGTGACTGGAGGAGGTACTCCCTCATCACATGCCTACCATAGGAGATAGTGACTGGAGGAGGTACTCCCTCATCACATGCCAACCGTAGGAGATAGTGACTGGAGGAGGTACTCCCTCATCACACTCCAACCATAGGAGATAGTGACTGGAGGAGGTACTCCCTCATCACACTCCAACCATAGGAGATAGTGACTGGAGGAGGTACTACCTCATCACATGCCAACCATAGGAGATAGTGACTGGAGGAGGTACTCCCTCATCACATGCCAACCATAGGAGATAGTGACTGGAGGAGGTACTCCCTCATCACATGCCAACCGTAGGAGATAGTGACTGGAGGAGGTACTCCCTCATCACATGCCAACCGTAGGAGATAGTGACTGGAGGAGGTACTCCCTCATCACATGCCAACCGTAGGAGATAGTGACTGGAGGAGGTACTCCCTCATCACATACCAACCGTAGGAGATAGTGACTGGAGGAGGTACTCCCTCATCACATGCCAACCATAGTAGATAGTGACTGGAGGAGGTACTCCCTCATCACATGCCAACCATAGTAGATAGTGACTGGAGGAGGTACTCCCTCATCACATGCCAACCATAGGAGATAGTGACTGGAGGAGGTACTCCCTCATCACATGCCAACCATAGGAGATAGTGACTAGAGGAGGTACTCCCTCATCACATGCCAACCATAGGAGATAGTGACTGGAGGAGGTACTCCCTCATCACATGCCAGCCATAGGAGATAGTGACTAGAGGAGGTACTCCCTCATCACATGCCAACCATAGGAGATAGTGACTGGAGGAGGTACTCCCTCATCACATGCCAACCATAGGAGATAGTGACTGGAGGAGGTACTCCCTCATCACATGCCAACCATAGGAGATAGTGACTGGAGGAGGTACTCCCTCATCACATGCCAACCATAGGAAATAGTGACTGGAGGAGGTACTCCCTCATCACATGCCAACCATAGGAGATAGTGACTGGAGGAGGTACTCCCTCATCACATGCCAACCATAGGAGATGGTGACTGGAGGAGGTACTCCCTCATCACATGCCAACCATAGGAGATGGTGACTGGAGGAGGTACTCCCTCATCACATGCCAACCATAGGAGATAGTGACTGGAGGAGGTACTCCCTCATCACATACCAATCATAGGAGATAGTGACTGGAGGAGGTACTCCCTCATCACATGCCAACCATAGGAGATAGTGACTGGAGGAGGTACTCCCTCATCACATGCCAACCATAGGAGATAGTGACTGGAGGAGGTACTCCCTCATCATATGCCAACCATAGGAGATAGTGACTGGAGGAGGTACTCCCTCATCACATGCCAACCATAGGAGATAGTGACTGGAGGAGGTACTCCCTCATCACATACCAACCATAGGAGATGGTGACTGGAGGAGGTACTCCCTCATCATATGCCAACCATAGGAGATAGTGACTGGAGGAGGTACTCCCTCATCACATGCCAACCATAGGAGATAGTGACTAGAGGAGGTACTCCCTCATCACATGCCAACCATAGGAGATAGTGACTGGAGGAGGTACTCCCTCATCACACGCCAACCATAGGAGATAGTGACTGGAGGAGGTACTCTCTCATCACACTCCAACCATAGGAGATGGTGACTGGAGGAGGTACTCTCTCATCACATGCCAACCATAGGAGATAGTGACTAGAGGAGGTACTCCCTCATCACATGCCAACCATAGGAGATAGTGACTGGAGGAGGTACTCCCTCATCACATGCCAACCATAGGAGATAGTGACTGGAGGAGGTACTCCCTCATCACACGCCAACCATAGGAGATAATGACTATAGGAGGTGCTACCTCATCACACTCCAACCATAGGAGATAGTGACTAGAGGAGATACTCCCTCATCACATGCCAACCATAGGAGATAGTGACTAGAGGAGATACTCCCTCATCACATGCCAACCATAGGAGATAGTGACTAGAGGAGGTACTCCCTCATCACATGCCAACCATAGGAGATAATGACTATAGGAGGTGCTACCTCATCACATGCCAACCATAGGAGATAATGACTATAGGAGGTGCTACCTCATCACACTCCAACCATAGGAGATAGTGACTGGAGGAGGTACTCCCTCATCACATGCCAACCATAGGAGATGGTGACTGGAGGAGGTACTCCCTCATCACATACCAACCATAGGAGATAGTGACTAGAGGAGGTACTCCCTCATCACATGCCAACCATAGGAGATGGTGACTGGAGGAGGTACTCCCTCATCACATACCAACCATAGGAGATAGTGACTGGAGGAGGTACTCCCTCATCACATGCCAACCATAGGAGATAGTGACTGGAGGAGGTACTCACATTAGAAGTCACAGGCCCGCTATGTGACAGAATGGTGGATGGAAGTAGTTTAATTACAGGGGTCACCTAACGTATATGTGGTAGATATGTGTGGAGGTACTCTGAGTATAGGAGTGACATAACATGTATGTAGTAGAGTTGTGTGAAGGGTAGGGTCTTTGCTTGGTAGTGATAAGGGGAGATTCTATGATTATAGGAGTCACATAACCTGTATGTGATAGTGATATGTGGAGATTACATATATGGATGGAGCAGGTACGCTCATTATGACAGGACCGGGATGTGGTAATTCTTAGTGGAGTTACCCATAACAGCAGTCACAGGACCTGTATAGTTGCACATGGTGGGATTGGGGTAATTAGGCAAAAAAATGTTTTTCATTTTTAGACCCGTTTTTTTTGGGCATTGTACAAAGCATTAAATTAGTGCCAGTGAGTATGAGGCCTTGGACCCCCGAAAACTGTTGTTATTAGAGAAGAAACCAGAAAACTGGGAGGAAGCCTGCGCAAACACAGGGAGGACATACAAAGTCCACACAGATGGGGCCCTGGTCGGAAATCAAACTCAGGGCTACGCAATTAGTAAATAAAGTGTAGATTAGATGTTAGTGTTGCCTTGTTTTGTAATGTGTAGGTAACAACTGTTGCTTTACATAGTTTGCTGAGCATAAAGCTCTGAAGAGTTCCTTGCTGGTCTTATCAGTGACTGAGCCACCTCCAGCCAAGTGGCAAACACTTGTACACAAAGGATTCATTAAGGAAAGGAAAGCAAAAAAAGATTATTAAATTTGCTCCTGGACAAACCATGTTCCAATGCAAGGGGTGCAAATTAATTTATTTTGCACATAAAGAAATTACTGGCAGCTGTTATATGTAGCACACAAATACTTGATAGGTTAATGTTTACACTTAAATTTAAAGTTCATCTAGGACATTCCTTACCCAAACTATAAATCCCTCCACCCCCTCCAATGCAACATGGCTTCACCAAGGTGCAAAGTTACTCATTTCTTTCTTTTTTTTTGCCTTACTTTCCTTAATGAATCAGGCTCAAAGAGTTCATTCCAAGTACCAAACCTAATTTGGGCATCTCAGCTACACAGATTCCACCACTCATGGTCATACAGACACATTTGTAATTGGAGCTGTTCAAGGAAAAATGCTCAGATGCCCAGATGACATGATATGAGGACAACATAGAGCCTGACTCAATGTGGGATTTATAAAAAGAAAAATTCATATTGGTGAAAAAAACATTTTTATATTCTATTCCCCCTTCCCCCATATCTTTTCACTATCCCCACAGCACATCAGTCTCAGAAAATGAGATGAACCCATTTGCTGCAGACTTAAAGAGCATTTGAACAACAATTTTTGGGAAATATACAAGAACACCATATATTATTTGATTAGTCCCTAGTACATTGTACAGGCATACTCCGATTTCACACTGCATTCCCACAAAGGGTCCAGGTAAGGCCTCAGACTCTACACGCTGCTTGAAAGCATAGCAAACTCCACCAGAACTTGTACAATTAGGTAGACTCCCAAACTGTCCATCCTGATAACTAGAATCTGATTGGTTGCTATAGGCAATATCTCCACATTTCCAACCCCTCAGAAAATCGCAGCTTGATACATTTATCACCAAGGCTCTTGCAATGGAATGTATGGAAGGTGGAAACAGTGGCAGGTCAGAAGCACCGTGGCTCCCATATAATGCTCAAACGATGAATATCATGAATTATATGGTGTCCTCATAACAAGGAGATGTTGACAGAGGTATTATAGTTTGCTTTTTCCATAAATATTCATGTCATGTAGACAAATAACACTGAATTGCAGAATTAGTAGAGAAATTGTGTTCTTGAAGCATGAATCTTAGTGGATGTTCACCGTAGAGTTTGGCGCAGTGGTTGAGCTACACCAATGTCGTGTTGTGTGCTCGGATAATAACTATCTGCTGTTACAAACTCTGCAGATCTTCAGGATGCCGCACAAGATTGGATTTGTTGTGATCAGCTCCTCCGGCCATGAGGATGGGTTTAGTGCCAAAGAGTTAATGGTTCACGCACCGACAGTCAGTGGCTGGAGATCCCCCAGGTACAGTACAAAGGTTTCTCTTTTTTTCCCCATCATAATCACATATTCATATTTCTTCCTATATACCACCAGCCTAGTGTACTAGCAGCAGGTAGGTCATCATAACTAATGTATCCATTTCATATCACGCTAATCCTATAATACAGGTCAGTGAAAATTGTCCATTGACGTCTCTGTATAAAATGTTTGTATAAATGATCTGCTCTGACATCAGAACGCAGCGATTATACGTCACGGAGTCTCACACTTATGTCCCTCTGCTGTGTGTTATTAGCTGCTGTTAGTGACATTTCTGTGCAGCGACGAGAAGCTGCACTTACACTGTAGGTCTTTTTACAGCTTCCTAAATGGCCATTACTGTGTGTCAATGTGTGGGTCTATCTGCAAGGTATGTGACTGTTCTGTTGTTCTTTACTTAGAGCTGTGGTCTAAGGGCTTAATGTACTCTCCGCTTAATTACAGATATCCTAGGTCATCTGTATATATATAAAACATGTGGCCTTAAACCTTCTGCCTTTACTGTGATTTGTAATATCCCTATAATATACACAAGGATTTGTAATATCCCTATAATATACACAAGGATTTGTAATAGGCATATAATATACACAAGGATTTGTAATATCCCTATAATATACACTAGAATATGTAATGTCCCTATAATGTACACTAAGATTTGTATTATCTTTGTAATATACATTAGGATTTGTAATATCCCTATGATATTCTCTAGGATTTGTAATATCCCTATAATAGTGGATAATGGTGATATAATTTCATTAGCCCCAGCACTGTGGTCATTGTGACTGTTCCCCTCTATCTGTGTACATGGGTGTAAGTACTTTTAATAGCCACTTACCAATTCTCTTATCATTCATTGTTCTGACTGTAGGAATTGGTGCAGAGGGAGGAAACACATTTAGCGTAACTGCTAGTAACATCCACATACTGTCATTTACATAAGTGTACATGTAGTTACACATGCTCCTACTTCCAGAACATGCACACACTCACACTTCTGTATGGAGGTGCCTGAGGATTGGGTATTATCCATAGTTTTTAGCATGGTAGAGGTGAGGCCATGTGTACGCTGTTAGCAATGTCTCCTGAATGGTTTGTTCTATGTTCTCACTAAGATTGTTGCTAGATTTCCAAAGGAGAAAATAATGATAAGGGAAAATATCTATGGAGTCAGTGGGACTGTGTATCCCGTAACTTTTATAATCATAGATATCAACCTGAAGGTTACAAAATATTACATAAGGTAGGAAATTGAAGAGTTAAAAAAATTATAAATTTTACGTAAAACATACAGTTAGCCGATGTTAATAGCTTTGATTGTTGGCTCTTGTGGCGAGAATATTTAGCTGTTTGTTGAAAGATTAAAATAAGTATTTTATTCCTGACCAAAAAAAGCATATCTGTCATTTTAGAGACCTTGGGGTATATTTACTAAACTGTGGGTTTGAAAAAGTGGAGATGTTGCCTATAGCAACCAATCAGCTTCTAGCTATCACTTATTTAGTACATTCTACAAAATGACAGCTAGAATCTGATTGGTTGCTATAGGCAACATCTCCACTTTTTCAAACCCGCAGTTTAGTAAATATACCCCCTTGTGTCTGACTTTTCCACAGGTTCTGCCAGTATACTCAGGAAATCGTTCTACAAATGGTGGAGAGGTGCCGGATCCGGAAATTGCAGCTTCTCGCCCATCAATACATGATCTCATCCAAAATAGAGTTTTACATTTCTGAAAGCCTTCCCGAATACTTCACCCCTTACCAGTCTGAGCGCTTCCGTAGATTGGGGTAGGTCACTTTTATCTATCATTTGTTGTATTCACGTCATCCACGTGTTTTGTCTTCGTTCCTTTGATGATTGATTTTAATATTGACCTAACTGTCAAAGTAGATTTACTGCTAGTTAATTGAAACAGGTGTCCGCATTGAAGAATTGAACCTGGAACTACATTGAGAGCAGTGTCAGCATCTGTTATGTGGGAAGAAGCAATATTTTTAGAATGCAGTTTATCATACACTAGTTCCTAGTGGTATCTTTGTGGCTCTCCCAACTGCGTATAGGCCATAGGTACCAAATTATAAATTTCGATCTGGGCGAAGATAGGTGATTGTTGTGCGTTTTAAGTCTTCAAATTGGCATTTTGTATTTAGCAAATACATTTTGTTTTCTTGCGTTTTCTAACAATAATGTGAATTATGGAATTTTTGGACTATAACCATATGCAGATTAATCTTGATCTAATCTTATGCTGGAAGACCAGTCTATACTAGGGTCTAGAGGTTAGGATTTTGAAGCTATTCCGATTTCTGCAGAGGTCCATTACCTTCTATCGTTAAGTTTTCTTGCTTGTATTAATCAGTGATCAGGAATGTAATTTTACACTCTCTCCACTAGATGGTGCTGCTGGTTAGTCATTGTACACACGTTGCGCATTCCTAAACATAAAGCCTTTAGAGGTTTTAATAAGGTACACATGAAATTGCCACTTAATGTTACTGAAACATATTTGAAACAATTTTGAAAACACTGTCCAGTTTCAACCTATTTTGTAACTGTTGCTTTGTGCAGTCAACTTGCATCTCCATTCGTTCATACATACCTGCGGGTGCTTAATTAACCATGTTAATTCTGCTTTAATAAACAGATTGCTTTGTTCTCTCTTGGTGACTGTTTCAGGTATGTAGCCTTGTCGGATAACGAAAAGACTGGATACAAAGCCCGAGAACTGAAGTCGGTCTACGTTGATGCCGTGGGACAGTATCTGAAGCTGATCTTCCATAAGAATTACGCAAATAGATATAACCTTTACAACCAGGTAAACCCAGAGGCTGAGGAGGCTGAACATTGCCTTCGATATAGCAGCTGTAAGTGATACAGTCCCAAAGAAACAACAAGCGACAAATCAAAAAATCCATGTAGTTCATCCTTGAAAAAGATATGAGTCTAGATTCACTAAACTGCGGGTTTCAAAAAGTGGCGATGTTGCCTATAGCAACCGATCGGATTCTAGCTGTCATTTTGTAGAATGTGCTAAATAAATGATAACTAGAATCTGATTGGTTGTTATAGGCAACATCTCCACTTTTTCAAACCAGCAGTTTAGTAAATATACCCCATAGTCTCCAATAAAATCTGCACTCGTGTATCCATCACATCTTGTGGGGGGGCTTCCTCATCGATGCGTTTTTCAGGCTACTCCATGACCCATTTCTGTTAGGAAGAGGCCATTCCCCGAACTTTAACAGTCCGTAATCCAATGTAGTGGAGGTCGCGACCAAGGTCCCTGAGAGGACTGAAGCGTTGACCTACTGAGATTTATTAAATGAAATGCATTATAAAATTCTAAAGTTTGGCAAGTGCCCTCTTTCGTAAGATATAGATATTAAGGAATACCTAGACGTCATCAAAGGTAGAAAAGAAATATGTGATCTATGATCCAAGAGCAAGTTCTGCACACAAATGTTGGCGGCAAAAAACATTGTGTGGGGAACAATAATTAATAAGCACTAGGGGCAAAAATAACTGAGCAGCAATAACATCCACATATAATTCACTTGTCACAAACATGATACATACGACTCGCAAAGAATAGGGCATAATCGTTTTAACCTGCTAAGTAACGCCTGAATATACTACAAAAGTATCCGTTTAAATATGTCCTTTATATATATATATACTTATGTGTTTGTGTATATATCATATCTAAAGACATAATCAAGTTTTTCTTTATTTTCACATTAGGTTGCCCTAATTGCAATAAATATAATTGGTGACCCAGTGGACTTTGATGAAGAAAATATGGTAAGCATGTGATTACATACTTAAATACTGTACAAAGGGCAACTAAACCCATTATTAAACATGATTACAAAGACTGTGTATTGTTAAACTTAATAATATGGATGAGATAACATTTAGGGGACTCCATGTTCAGAAAACTATCAGAGTAAATACTTTAAATACAAACTTTATTGTGGTTTTGTGGCTGTTTTCTTGATTTGCTTTAATAATTCCATCGTTGGTGACTTTTATTTCCTGAAATAAATCCAAAGGGTTTGTTTTGTACATTATATAATGAATGTCTTTATTTGTTGGTTAGATACGCTCCTTAGCAGAGTGTATCACACGAGTTCCTGTTATACCAGTCTCTGCATTTTCAGGAGTCCTGGGGGTATATTTACTAAACTGCGGGTTTGAAAAAGTGGAGATGTTGCCTATAGCAACCAATCAGATTCTAGTTATCATTTATTTAGTACAATCTACAAAATGACAGCTAGAATCTGATTGGTTGCTATAGGCAACATCTCCACTTTTCCATTTTAGAAGTTATAGTAAATCATACCCACTGGTGTTGATTTCCTGCAGTAGTTATTGAAGGGAATGAACATTCATTGATATAATTTATTCATTTGCTCTGATCTCTCATTTGTATTTTGTTTACCAGCCATCCCAGGATAAACTCATTGATCAGTACCTGGGGAACAGCTCAGAAGACCCTGCGATAGATGCCTCTTATACTGGGTAAGAAGGGCAAGCTCAGACAAATGTCAGCTCCTGTTTCTATGTAGATATCATCCCATGTACATGTAGCTTGATATGATAAATAATTGTCTGCTCTGAATCAGTGTTTATACTACGGCCACCCGTGAAGAGGTATTTTATCCATATTGTGCCCCGGGCCGTTTAAGATGGAATAGGGAAAAAAAAGACCCAATGTAGAAGTTATCTTGTTATTTGCCTATTGGGGAGAGGTGAATGACATGTGTAATTGTGCTCAGTGCTCTTGTAATACAGATCTTACTCAGGATAGATAAACTTCATCTGTCTGAATGCAACCTATCCCCTCTCTATTTATTTCTCCTAGTTAGTTTGATGACCTTAATAGCAATTTCCCTATCTCTACTGCAGGTTTGTTACAAACAGTATCCGGAGATATCTTTAGGTGGATATTCTATTTAATTATTTAACCAAGTTTTGACAGGGGATGGGATGGTTGCGTATGATACACAATTTTGTATAAGTGCATGCACATCAAACTGTATACACATACGTCTGCTTATATACAACGTACGACTCCCTACTCCTGGGGAGGCAGAATAAGGGAGGAGAGGGTAGAGCAAGCGTAGGCCAAGTACAGTGAGGACCTGTCCATGTAACTGAGGCTCAGTTAGACTTGGACACACACACAGACACGCCTCTCAGGAGACATATGTTCTGCTGGTGCATATATGTGCAATGACGACAGCTATGTAGCTGCTTCCGATTAGCTGACTGCAGATAGCGAATCTCCAGCTTAAACCACTAGCAGCTGGATATTTCCATACTGTCTGCTGTAGGAAAGACAATCCCACCTTCATTTATTAAAGGGATAAATGTGTGTCCAGATTTTGTACTAAAAAAAATTAATAAATATGATATTTATGACTTTCACTTTTATTAATAACATGTTATACTGCAGCCAACAACACTTTTTCTTGAGTGTGCAATTTGTTACACATGTCAAATAGGCGTCTGTCGAACTCTACATGGGCCCTTGTATCTGTGCTATCTTGGATTTTTAAATACACAGTCATCATTTAAATCAGACTTTTGTTTGTAAAAGGATAGTTTAAGATTGTATCTTTTACATTGGAGCAATATGTGGACATGTTTAGTATGCACTGGAAACTAAGGTGGCAATGAATATTATTTATTGAAATGTAAAAAATAATTATAAGCAAACTTGGCGTAGCCAATTATAAATGAAACTAGAACTTATTAAGGACGCGAAAATTGCAGGTGATTGAAAGACCACCCAGGCAGACAATGTAACCCCCCCCCCTGTCAAATTACTACAGTTGTAAGCCCCCCAAATCTGATGGAATTAAGCCAAAGAGCCCAGATCAACTGAAACTAAATATTGCAGAAAAGATATCCTACTTTATTTTTAATTAATTCTCTGCAAAGCACACAGGGAACCTTTTCTTTACCATTGTAGGTTCTGCTCCTAATCTTCTGACAGTAATGTACCTGCAGCGAGTAACTAAACAGGCTACATTTTATTTTGTATATGGCAATCCCCTATTGTATAGTAATTGTTTATGTGTGTTCCAGACACTTAGAAATGACACAGAACAACATTCCATGTTACTGTCGCAGACTGGGGTGAGGGAGCTGTAAGTTATACTTCACTTCTTAGACTTCTATGGAAAATAATTATACAGGAGACCGTTGTATAGAAGATTTCTACAGCTGGTCGGATGAGATGAGGCTTAAAGAGAACCTTTCACAGTTAGCTTTATTTGTTGTTTTCATAGTGCCTAGTTTCAGGCTGGCGATGTTGATTTCCGACCATGGCCTTATCTGTGTGGAGTTTGTATGTTCTCCCCGTGTTTGCGTGGGTTTCCTCCGGGTGCTCCGGTTTCCTCCCACACTCCAAAAACATACTGGTAGGTTAATTGGCTGCTATCAAAATTGACCCTAGTCTCTCCCTGTGTGTGTGTGTGTGTGTGTGTTAGGGAATTTAGACTGTAAGCTCCAATGGGGCAGGGACTGATGTGAATGAGTTCTCTGTACAGCGCTGCGGAATTAGTGGCGCTATATAAATAAATGATAATGATGATGGCAGGAGGCCACTCTGCCAGCTTCATTTTATTATTGTTCATCTGTTTAGCATGATTTCCTCTTCATAAATTTTTGTCAGCTGTCAAATCTTCTATTTCTGAGTGTTTCAGTCATGTAATAGAAACGTTAGCTAGAGGATTGCTAAGAATATACAGGCAAAGCCTAGATATTTTCCAACCCCACACGCAGGGTTTTTCCATTAATAAAATTTCCATATTAAATCCCGCTGGCACAATCGCCCAAAATCTACAATTTTACTATACCAATGGTTGATGCATTTACCCCCTGGTGTAGAATAAGATGGTGTCACGTGGCAATGATTGATCGCTGAGTTTTGCAGCCATGACGTGTCACCTAGATTAGTAGCTTTGTTGGCTTTTGACAAATTGGTCCCTATTCTGTATGTTTGTAGGGATTTGGATTGTAAGCTCCAATGGGGTAGAGGCTGATCTATATGATTACATATTCTCTGTACAGCTCTGTGTATAAATAGATAATAATAAACTGTTGTGATGCAAAAGCCACATTTGAGGCAACATCCTGGATGAACTGTCAGAGCACATGATGATTGCAAATATATTTTTGCTAATTTCTAAACTCATTGGTCCTCTCTGTGGATGTCTTCAGACCTGTTGCCTTGGTTTTATGATAGAATGGAAGATGGTTGGAAGTGCAAGTGAGTAACTACAAAGCTTTGAGTATAAGGACCTCATAGAAAAGGCCACACATCTTCCACTCAGAATGTATGAGCGTCTTTTAGAAGGTGGAGTGATTAATGTTTTGGAGACATCGCCTCCAGAGAGACGGATTGCGAGGAAGAAACCTATGCCTTGGGAGACCTCTGCTCTGACCATTGTACTGAGGAAAATCACCACGTTAAGGTTGAGCTTTATTAAGGCCTGTTCTTTACCAGGTTTTCTTCAGCCTCAATATCCAATATCCTGGGGCCTGATTCATTAAGGATCTTAACTTAAGAAACTTCTTATTTCAGTCTCCTGGACAAAACCATCTTACAATGCAAGGGGTGCAAATTAGTATTCTGTTTTGCACATAAGTTAAATACTGACTGTTTTTTCATGTAGCACACAAATACTTGATAGCTTATTTGTACACTGACATTTAAAGTTGATATTTGTGTGCTACATGAAAAAACGGTCAGTATTTAACTTATGTGCAAAACAGAATACTAATTTGCACCCTTTGCATTGTAACATGGTTTTGTCCAGGAGACTGAAATAAGAAGTTTCTCAAGTTAAAATCCTTAATGAATCAGGCCCTAGGTCTTTGAGACCATTCGAAAAGATAACAGAGTATTAGAAGGTGATGCACTTGCAAGATTGATTGAACTGGATAAAGGGATAAAGCATCTTTGAAAAGGGAATTTGTCACTTTTGCAAACTTGTCCCTGAACTATGAGGATCCTTTTTGTTAGTATGAGAGTAGGCAACCAACCGTTCATGATGACAGTTCAAGTGTAAAGATCAGTTTACTTATCCACAATCCCAAAGCAAATCCTGCAATAACTACTTCCTCCACAAACTGCTGCAACCTGTGTGCAGCAGCCTCTGAATACCTACCAGTAGCCTGTGACTACCTGCTGACTCTGGCCTTTACCAAAGCTACATGTGAAACAACATTTAGCAAACTGAAACTCATAAGGACATGGTTACGTGAGCCAACCTCTACTTGGTGTATCCATGGCGATGTCTGTGGTGGGAACGCATCCTGTTTCTAGATGTTCTGGATAACATTCGGCAAAGATCTCATTTGATAAAGTCGCTGTTAACTATACGGATATAGCTTTTATTATAGCTTCTTTAATTTAAAATATTTTTAAATAACACTGTTTATTTTTTGTCTAGTATTTTAAATGACAGCTAACAACATTATATTGCAAATAATATGAGTTTACCATGTTCATGGCCAGTACTCGAAAGGTTTTAGCCAATTGCTTGTGTTTTCACCCCAAAATTAAAGGTTCCAGCCCTCCCCTTGTAAGCGTACCAATAAATTGCTACTCATTTGCTGTGCTCCTAACACTCTGCATTGCATGCAAGGGTAGGACCTATGAGCGCTGGTGAGCTGAAGAAAGCCCAGGAGCGAGCGTAGTGTAGAATGCGGACCGGTCTGGAGTAGAGTGCTCGCTTTGCGTAGGAAGAGCAGCGGTTTTCTATGTTCTTTCCCCAGTGGAGGGAGAGTGATTTGCACTAGGCCGCTGTGTATGTAGCTAGTAGACACAAATGTGACAGGTTCTCTTTGTGCATGTGTATAATGTCATGCAAGTACTAGATCAGTGTTGGCTAACCTGTGACACTCCAGGTGTTGTGAAACTACAAGTCCCAGCATGCTTTGCCAATATATATATAGCAGCTTATTGCTGGAAGGGAATGCTGGTACTTGTAGTTTCACAACACCTGGAGTGTCACAGGTTAGCCAACAATGTACTAGATGGTCCTTCTACACTGCAGACTGGCGGTTCGGCCCAATACATGCGCAATTTGTCCCTTTATGTAACAGAATTGCTCACAGATCTGGAGTAGACAATGTTGCTAAACTTCTGCATTGAGTCGTAGGTGAGAACTGTTGGGTGTTGGGGAGAGGGGGTGCTTGTTGTGCACTCTAAATTGAAGTGACACAATAAAAAAAAGTTGACAAGCAGCTACATTTTAAAGATGTTAAATGGGCACAAAGGCGATAGTCAGAACCAAGGGCAAACAGGCACAGAAAGGGTTTCAGGCCGGGCTTTATAAATGCACTACAACATTTAATAATTGCCATGCAGTAACAGGAGTCCGTTTTCCAGCAGACTTCTGGCTGTACAACTCGCATTTGCAAATTGCTTCTCTAAGCATTATCGTGTTGGTTTGCAGGAAGCATGACTCTATTTCTCCCCTGGACGACTTGGCCTTTGATATGTACCAAGATCCAGAAGTGGCACAGATAATCCGCAAGCTGGATGAGAAAAAGCACGAGGCCGTGTGCCACGAGCACTACGACTACGCCAAGAAACTCAAACAAGCGATTGCCGATCTCCAGAAGGTGATGACAGATTACATTTTGTTCTCTGCAGTTGAATATTAGGAGATTTTGGAGGATTGGAACTAAGCACTTTTCATAAAGAAGAGATAATGAGGGACACTTCTTAAAAATGGTTAAAAATCGGGGATGCGGATTTTAACGCGTCACTTAAGAGAACCCAAACATTCCGTGGGAGGGCGGAGGGAGAATTCAACCATAAAGCTGAAAGTAATAGTTAAGTAGTTTCCTTGACTTCAAGCCAAGACGAGATCTAACTCAATGGCAAGACAACAGAGGCAATGATCTTAGACCACAAGGTTATAAAGACCCCAATCAGCATATAAATGGGTAAAAAGAAAGTACTTCCCAGCTTATTAGCAAGAGGTAACAACGTAATAGGACACCAGTTAGAGGTGTTTTTGTTTTTAACTACGTAATATTTCTTATAGTGTTTTGGGGAGTTTTATTTGGAACCCTTACACCGGAGTTATATCGATGACGTAAATACTGTGTGTGGCTTAGAGAGCGCTCTTTTGCTATTATATGGTGTCTGAACTGGAATTTTTCTAGGAGAAAAGCCTAGGCAAAATAACCTACCTAATTTAATAAGTGTATGTCGTCAAAAATAAATAACTCTGAGCCTTTCAGGTTGGCGAACGCCTTGGCCGGTACGAGGTGGAGAAGCGATGTGCGGTGGAGAAGGAAGACTATGACTTGGCCAAACAGAAGAAACAACAGATGGAGGAGTATCGCCAAAGCGTTTATCAACAATTAGAGCTCCACGACCTCTTGGATGTTGCCCTGGTAAATGTCCAGTCGTTTTTAATAGTTTATCTGTTTTTTTACATTTTCTCCTATTTTTATACTTCTACTATACCTGACCTTAGCACCTGTTTGAGATTTGCTCAGTAGCCGGTTCAGTTGAAAACTTGCCTAAACACTTAGACGATAGATGGCCAACGTCCAGCGTGGACGAGTTATTTTTACCTTTGCATGTAGCGAAGGCCAGATGCTGGTGGGAAGGGGATTTTGGAAAGGCAAGGAATGTAGCAATACATTTAAAATGAAAATGATGTTAGCAAAGATTAAAGCTGAAAAATGTACTGCAAAAGGTAGCAAGTTTAGTCTCAAAATGTATTTGAATTAAAGAGAAACCTGATAATTAAAATAATTAGATTTTTTTTTGTTGGGGGGGGGGATGTCAGGAAATAAGTTGGGTAGCAAATCCCAGGCACATCATTAAATGTTAGAGTAGATGTAGTTACATTTAACACGATTAAGACAGATACAGCTCCTGGCCCATATGGTATCCACCCATGTGTGCTAAAGTAGCTAAGTTCAGAAATTCATAGATCACTATTTTATTTGTGTTCTGCCTCATTCCCGGGCCAGTCATAAGATTGGAATAAAACAGATAAATAAGAGTCAAGAAATTATAGACCTGTGAGCCGGTCTTCTTTACTGTAAGGGTGGTAAAGCTGTGGAATTCCTTCCCACATGAGGTGGTGATGATTCACTCACAGAATGTAAAAAGGAATTGTTTTTCTCTGTACAGTTATTATTGTTGAACTGCATATTGTTTTCACAACAGTATAATAAGTTACCTCTCAACATTCCGTATGGAATAATCAACATGGCAGACCCGTCCATTTGCACATTACCCACTAAAGCACACCCCAGTGTGTTGCACCTTTAAATTCATATGCCCCCCCCTCTCTTTCTTGCTGAGTAAATAGACACTATCTACAGAAATTGGGGCATTTGCTGGTTAGGACATAAAGACCACAAAACCTAAAATGTATTTCAATTTATGTTAAAGTTACTTATTGCATTCACAAATATTATGTCAAGCATTCCAGCTTTACGATACCTCCAGATGGATGGCTTCTATCCATTTATTTTTTAACAACTTTAATAGCAGATCAGCAGGTAAAAGCATAGCTTAGTGTTCACAGTAGATTGTGAATGAACAGGCAGACGAAAATGTAAACTTATTTGCACAGAAGGGTTTTATTTTTGCTCCTTTCTTATTTATTTTTTTCTTCGCGCTAGGTCCAGGGGCATAGGAAATAAAATATTCCTCCTTTTCCATGCATTTACATGGGATTTTCAAAAGCAAAATGCTCAAACGCTTTTGAATCAATAGAATCCAAATTAAGTGAAAAATAAGCTAATTGGGAGCTTAAGTAAAACAAGAAAGCCCACTCCAAAATACGAGTCCACAGAGAATGCACTCGGCTTATTAGCCATCACAAAAATGACAACACTGCAGCCCCGTCATGCAGACACACTTGTTACAACATGAAAAATACAGACTTTTGTCAAATATTTTGTCCATCGGAAAGAGATAACTCTCAGCCGTAATCTGTGGTTAAATCATACCGTTTTGATGATAGTTAAGCTCTCAGGCTTAAGATCAAGGCCCCCATTGTCTTGAACCAATGCATAGGCTGCAGTTATCTATATGTTAACACGTCGTCTGTTATTTCCTGATGTGATCGGACATTCCGTAGGAATTATCACCCTCTACCCCAGCTATCGGATTCCTCAGAATGTAGCAAAGCCATTTCTCTTTAACGTCTAATAGCTTTTTAATGACAGGGGAGGAATGACGAGAGGATAAGATCTTTGCTTGCACAATGTGATGCCGAGACCAAAATACCCGTGGCTTGATTATATGTGATTAAGAAATTCGGCAGCCTGCGTATTGTGCTGTATTGTAACAACGTTTGCCCGTGGACTTGGCTAAAATGAAAAATAACATTGCCAAACATATTTTTTTTTCCCCTGTAACGTCTTGTGTCTGTTTATTCTTAAGCTATAACGTTTCTGTTGATTGAGTGTCTGAAAGGGCAGACAATGTACTTGGTGCTTAAATTTGTATACAAATAGCCTTTATTTATTTATTTTATTTTATGAGATTGGTTTTATAGAGGCATGAGACACTCTCTAAGACAGTGTTGGGCAACCTGAATCACTTTACACTTAACTTCAGTAAGAAGTAAAGCTGGGTACACACTACATGGTGTTCGTCCAATAATCGGCTCAATCAGCCGACATACGACCGCTCGTTCAAAAGTAGGGTCAGTGTGTACAGTGACACGATGGTCGAAAGTCTGCCCAAATAGACGATTGTCGCCTCATTTGGTTGGTCGTAGTGTTTAATATTTTTGTTCCAATCTCGTTTCCGTTGTGTAGTGTGTATAAACTTCCGACCGATCCACAACAGTGAGTATGAAATTATAGTCATTGCTCACGACAACATGGCTGCAAAAAAGTCGCTAACGGGACGTTCGCTCTTCCCTTTATCTTCCTAAACAAGGCTAGTGTGTATGCAGTCCATGGACCGAGCGATCGGAACATCGATCGCATGTAAAATCGATCGGCATAAAAAGTTGGTGGAAAATTCTGTAGTGTGTACCCAGCTTAAGACAGTGTTAGGCAACCTGAATCACTTTACACTTAATTTCAGTAATAAGTTAGAAAGAGACGCCTATCTGTAATAACATCAGCAGTCATTTTAACCAAGTGTTACCAGCTATAACAAACACGTCCGACAATAAGGCAGGAAGGAACTGAAAGTGAAGGCTCAGAGGAGGCTCCTGTTTCCCATCCCTGCTATAAGGGTACTTTGCACGCTGGCATGCTTCAGATCCCTTTATTGTATATTTTGCTAAAAAACAAACAAACAAACAAACAAAAAAACATACTGCGATTTTATTGCTTCATGAAGTATAATGTATTATACATGCTTTTTATACAATTTTTATGTTTTTAGTGTCTTTTGCAAAACATTCCCTGAATGCCATTTCTTATTTCGTATTTGTGCTAAAAAAATGATGAGCTCTGCATACAATTGGCGGAACTTTCCTGTCATGTGACGTATGACACAAGCGCATATTAGGCCTAATTCATTAAGGAAAGTCGTGAGAGAAGAAAAGAAGGTGTATACAGGGGCATAAGATAAGATTGTTTTCTCATTAAGGAAAGTAAAGCAAAAAAATGAGTAACTTTGAACATTGGCAAAACCATGTTGTATTGGTGGGGGAGGTAAATTTAAAATACAGAGACAGATTTATAATTGGTTTAGGGCATGTCCTAGATCAACTTTTAATGTCGGTTTAAAAATAACGCTATCAAGTATTTGTGTTCTACATGAAAAAACAGCCAGTATTTAACTTATGTGCAAAATAATAAACTTATTTGCACCCCTTGTATTGTAACATGGTTTTGCCAAAGTTCAAAGTTACTAATTTTTTTTGCTTTACTTTCCTTAATGAATCAGGTCCTTTATGTCTTTTTTTTTTTTTATATCCTTCCAATGTATCTGGTATATTTCTGGTAAGATATGTGGAGTGGGCAAATGGCTGACTTATTCAGTTAATCCTATCTTTTCCATAGATAGCTATGTGTCTTCCCCACCCTATGATATCTGTATTGACTATATTAGGTAGTTCAATAGCGTTATATTGATTGTCTTTATTTTGTTTTTTTGTTTTCATTTTGTCAATACACTACTTTCAAGAGCCAATATGCCTACAGGATATATGTGCTTGTTTGTGTGTTTGTTTTACTTGTTTGAGATACAAAGTGCAAGTCAAAAAAGAAACCCATCTACTTTGCTTAATACATATTACATTTTAACCACACTCTTTCTGCATTGGTTTCACAAGAGCCTCACATCTGTTTTCTGTACTGTTGGAGGACTCTGCTGCTTCCAGGATCTAACTCTTAAAGCATTAAGGAGAGCAAAGCAAAAAAGGAGGAGTACATTTACTCCTGGGCAAACAATGTTACAATGCAAGGGGTGCAAATTAGTTTATTATATTGCACATATGTTAAACACTGGCTGTTGTTTCATATAGCACACAAATACTTGATAGCTTTATATTTACACTGAAATGTACAGTTGATCTAGGACATGCCCTATCCCAACTATAAATCTGTCCCCACATTTTAAGTTTACCTCCCCCTCCAATGCAACATGGTTTTGACAAAGTGCAAATTTGCTTCTTTTTTATGCTTTGCTCTCATTAATGTCTCAGGCCCTTGTCTTTGGCTTTCTGGTTAACTTCATTCCCTTCATCACATCAGGTTACTGCCCCTGTCACATGCAGCCCTGTCCTCACTAACACATCACTCATATCCTGATATACTCTGTGCTGCTGGGGACCCTGCTCCTTTCACTATATAACTCTCAGTCTGTGACTTCCTGCTGCCTTCATTCACCTCCTCACATCATGTCACTGCCCCTGTCACATGCAGCCCTGTCCTCACTAACACACCACTCATATCCTGATATACTCTGTGCTAATGGGGACCCTGCTCCTTCCACTATATAACTCTCAGTCTGTGGCTTCCTGCTGCCTCCATTCCCCTCCTCACATCATGTCCCTGCCCCTGTAACATGCAGCCCTGTCCTCACAATCGCACAAGTGGACAGGTCACTGCCTCCCCCATGATCAGCTCCCATGATCTGATTGGCTATGGTGGGACCATTCCCTTGATCTGATTGGCTAACAAACGGGTTCAAGCAGGAAATTACTATTTTCTACAACAAGGTGGTCAGACATTAGCCAAACACACCTTAACAAAATGTATAGGTTTGATGAAATAATAAAATATTGAACTGTGCCCACCATTCTGATGTAGGAGTTATGCAGTTTTTGTTTTTAATTTTATCACTAGTGTTTTTTGTTTGGCTACGTTCTGCTTTTACATTAAAATGTACCTAGCTGCTCATAAAGACAGCTTCAGTTTAGCAAGGGTTATGTTACCCTTGCTTGAAGTTGTCAAAATATTTTATTTATTAAGAAAAGCTCTGCACGGTAGCGTACACCTTGGCTTCCCCAAGCCTAACTACTGGAGTCCCTGGATTTTCAATGTACTGAAGCCGGGATTCTGGGGAGATCCAAAGAGTGACATCACCGGGAAAAATGCATCCATCTATAAACATGTTTTCTCCTACAGACTGCAAATGTATAGTGTTTGGGACCAACTTTAAATAGCATTGATTAAAGCACATAGTGGAATCTTCATAGTGGAATCTTCAACGTCCATTAAAAAATATACATAGATCCCTTTTGTTATTGTATCCTACTTTTAATATCTATCTCTAAAAATATAAAAACGGGTCACTTTCTATCTTTGTTTATTTTTATTTTAAATGTTTTGCCTAATGTTGTCCTTGAATTCGATACTTTGTAATTACTGTTTTGGCTTTACCATGTTCATTACCTGGTATTATTGTTTTTACGTTTGTATTTTCTTGATTGACTATCGAAAATAAAAAATAAAAAAAAATATACATAGACCACTAATTTTTTTCCCATGTGTTTTAGATCTCCCATTTTTATAACTTTTACATTTAAAACTAATTTTCTATACTCTAATTTCCTGGGCTGTTTTGTTTCTCTTTATATTAAGATACGAAGAGCTCCTGAGCAGTCGCTGGATCCGCTGGAGCGCTCAGCCAGCCCTCAGCACAAAGCGGCAGCTTCTCCCAGCCAGAGAGGGGCAGAAACACGGAAAAGAAGAAAAAGAGGGACCGGGAAGTGGTGCCGGAAAAACTTCCTAAAGTGACCTCTCCCAAACCAGTTCCCCAGCTACGTTCTCCTTCCCCTCCTCCTGCTCCAGCCCCGGCAGCAACCGTCCCCAATATAAACGTAGGTTCTAGAACACCCAGCTGTACTCGGTAGACAATAAATCTTCTGTAGTATGACATTCTTAATGGATGTCTGGCGATGCATTTATTCAAGGTCAGTTCAACAATTTCTATTGGAACTGTCAAATAGGGAGGGACTTTTTCACTAGTTGAAACAACCTGATTGGACAGATACATCAGCCCTCCAATCATAAACTTCCTCCCTTCTACATGTTTCTACCCATCTTAAAAAATATCTATGCTCCAATACTTTCAGATCACAAACTACTTTTCTACATATCGGTGACAACCGAGAACCCGGGAATCCCATAGTTTTACCAATTAGCGGAAATGGAAGGTTTGGGTTAAAATAAAGGGTATGTTCACAAATGAAATATAAGAGGCTGATGTTCCATTTCAGTGGAACTTACACTCTATCTGGACTGATACAGAGACTGGTAAGAGGGTGTAATTCCACTCATGTTAGTAAAGAAAATTATTAGTGAACCTTTAGCATACAGGATAATTGAGCAGTTTGTGCTGATCTCCTAATTACTGTCTAAAACGCTTCATAGGCAACAGTACGAACAGTTACACCAGCTGGCTAAAAGTAGGTATTACACACCGTTGGAAAAAAAATGAGCGAAGCTAGTTATATATTATTTGAACAATTAAATAGAATGTCACTGTCAATTAAATTTATAAACTTGCACAATATTTTTTATTATGATGACAGTTCTCTCCACAACAGAAGAAGAGTAACACAATAGCATAATCCGGAGGACCTCCGTTGGTGTAATTTGGGATGTTCTGATGATCTTATGTAGGTGTTTGAGAACCTGTTCTGTATTTATTCTAAGGTCGATGCTTTACCCTATGATGAACGCCCGCTTCCGGCTCAGCGGAAAAGTAAAGACGATTCCTTCACTTATCTGGAGCCAGAGGTGAATGAAGATTTTGCCGTGGATACCCCTAGAAGCAGAATCACCGGTGAGCCAGAACCACTGACCGAAAAAGCATTGCGAGAGGCCGGATTTGCCATTGAAGTGTTCGGTGAAGCTTTGGTGAGCACCAGGCTATAGAAGTATGCTGTCATTTGTCTATAACTTGAATGCCTTGGAAGTATAGGTGAACCAGATAATGCAATCATTGTGCGTACATGACAGACGTGCTTTAATGTGCCATTTTTAAAATAATTTGTTCTTGTTTCTTGTTAGGTTGCTGGGGCTTATTCCAAGACCTGGTCCTATAGGGAAGATGCATTGCTGGCTGTGTACAAGAAGCTTTCTGACATGCCCAGTACGACCTCGAAGGACGACTTGAGGAATATTCTGAGGGCGGCCATATTCCTTGTCCGAAGAGCTGTCAAGGACAAAGTGACTTCAGTGAGTGACTGCATCTTTATTTATATCTATAAGTAATGCTTATATATGAATACAGTCCTGTAAATAATCTATGTCAGTGTTGGCTAACCTGTGACACTCCAGGTGTTTGTGAAACTACAAGTCCCATCATGCTTTGCGAATATATAGCAGCTTATTGCTGTAAGGGTATGCTGGGACTTGTAGTTTCACAACACCTGGAGTGTCACAGGTTAGCCAACACTGATCTATGTATTAATGGTCAGTTAGGATGTCACCAGTTCGACGTTCATCGGGAAAACTAGTGTAATGTAAGGAATAAAAGGCACACTACAGCCAATTATTACAGATATGTAATTTTAAAATTTTTATTTGGACACAAAGCTTATCGCTGACTTCTAATTTGTTATACAGTCAGTAGGGATTATACTTAATAACATTGAGATTCTGGAGAGGAGGTCAGGTGGTAAGGACGGGAGGGGGAGGGGGGGGGCTACAAATCATGTCGTTTTAACCCCCTGTGGAAAAATGTTATTATTACCATTTATTTATATAGCACCACTAATTCCGCAGTGCTGTACAGAGAACTCGCTCACATCAGTCCCTGCCCCATTGGAGCTTACAGTCTAAATTCCCTAATATAGACACACACACAGACTTGGGTCAATTTGTTAGCAGCCATTTAACCTACCAGTATGTTTTTTGGAGTGTGGGAGGAAACCGGAGCACCCGGAGGAAACCCACACAAACACGGGGAGAACATACAAACTCCTCACAGATAACGCCATGGTCAGGAATTGAACTCATTATTCACACTGAATAATATCATTGAGACCCCCGTCCTGCCCACTTCACTAGAAAGTGGACGGAATCCAGGAGAAAGGTCTGCTCCCCTGGGGGTCCAGGGGAACTAATTGAAATTGGGGAGTCTCGTGAGTATTCTGGGAGAGTAGGCAAGTATGGTATGGTACGGATACATACATCCTAGAAGCCAAATTATAAGTGTGTACAGTACCTACAATTGTATAGCACATAGCATTTTGTAGACCTGTTTTTAATATGTAAAGCAATGCAAGAGATTAGTACTGTAGAAGAATGTCGTCTACTCGGCAGTAGGATGTTGTTCTCCGTTTTTACATGTAATCTGTCCAGTGATCTATTGTTTCTTAGGATCTAGTCCACAATCATTTATTTATAACACTGTAGACATGTAGGAAAATTTACATAAGTATGTCTGCACTGCCCCTGGGTTTCTAAAGAGACCTCATTGAGCACATAGTATAAACAGATATGTTCGTAAAGGTGACCCCCGGCTACTTATTATGGGATGTTCTTGAAGGTTGCAGGAAATTGTAATAAAGTTTTATCCATTTAAAAATTAAAATGCGGTTTATATCCACTGTATCTACAGTCATTAAGTCCATCAGTTTTCTGTTGGGAACACTCTGCTAACGAACGTCGAAATGTGCGCTGGAGTGTCGCCATTTGTTATTTACCGTTACGTTCAGTAAAACGTGGGAAATAGTCTGTTAATCTGTTTAAACAATAAACTGACTAAAGCAATTACGGTAATCTATTTAGACGATTTCCCACATTCCGACCCTCAGTGCCATTTCTCTGCATTTCCCTCACACTGTAATTACTGACATACTTTGTATAGACATTTCGTGTCATTCCCCATAGGGCAAACGCAGGATTAGTAGAGGGGGGTTTTCTCACCACGCCGCCAGTGGGCGTGACCAGCATGCATGGGGGCGTGGCTATAATATTAGACAGTGCTTGGCTGCTCTCCAACTCTTCCTATCCCCATAATATACATGGGCAATGCTGCGTGCACTACTGTTAGGTGCACGTAGCTCTCTCTTTTAAAGCAGAGCTGTGTAAAGCAGGGGCAGGGTCCAGACACCTCAATTATATAGTGCCCCAGGTTTGGAGGGGGGTTTCCAAGTACTAGTAAACCCCCCCTCGGTTTGCCTATACCCATGGCTACTGTCACATAGGGCTTCCTATTCTGTAGAACACAGATACTAGGGGGCAGAAATCCCACAAAAAAGCTTTCTACCCAGAAGGCCGCCAGTCTCATTCAGTTCTGACTTGTGAAATATTCCTATACGTCAGAGAATGGACGTCAGCGCTTCAGTTTAAATCATCTTGTCTTCAGTTTAGTGGTTTTCGTTCATTTTTATTGTAGGTTTTTCCAGCATTCACAAAGCCTTTATCCAGGGCTTGCATCAAATCCAGATTTTTAGTGGTAAAATATAGTATCTGAATAAATGGTGTTTATTAGGAAAACTTTGTGTATTATAAGGAATAACACATCTCTTTGTTAATTATGGAATTTAGAAGTTACCGAATAATTTCTTCATTTATCATTATTTTCTAAAACTCGTCTCTTCTGAGTGTAAAAGTGACTCTTGCAAAATTTAATTACATGTATGTTTAAATTATTATTTTGACGTTGAACTAAACTAAAAAAAAAATATGTGCTAGAAGAGAACCGTACTGTCAGAACAGCTCTAGGTGATCACACTGCCATATTCCTGCAAAAGTCTGTCCCACATCCATAGTCAGTGACTTTACTCAATAAGTAAACAGCCACGTTACCAGCAATGTATGTTGTAGCTGTGTTGTTTCTATCTCCTTTATGTTCTATTGCACAACTAGAGCATTTTTCTTAATATGCAATTTACTATATTGTCATTGTATACAGCATTGTGCTGTAGTTTATTTGCATTTTTACACACATATGTAGCATAAATCATATGTTTTTAATATTTCTAAGTCTAGTTTTACTAAGGTCAGACAGTGATCAATATGCCTTAGTGAGGAAAGACTCTGTATTAGATGGCTATTGTGGTTTATATACCTACCTCAGGTACCAATGTCCGCTGCAAAGCATGCTGGGACTTGTAGTTTGACAACACACTACAGAGAGACAGCTTGCCCATTCCTGCTCTACATCATTCATTTTGTTGGGCATTGCGTGATATATAAATTGTTCACGTTATTTTGTTCAAGAAATTTCCTGGGTAACTAAAAACAACATATAAACATTCATAATTAATCACTGAAAACAAGCAAAAAGGTATTGGGTGACCATTCCGTTTGACAGACTATGCTTAATATTGGCTAATTCTGCCGAGGAAGCGGCTTTACACGCTGCGACGGCACCTTGAGATCAGACGGGGTTAATTATGTGAGATGTTTGAAAAACTGGCATAAAATTTTACCTCATGAAGTTTTTGTAAAGAGTTTAGCAACAAAATAAGACTGGCGGTAATATCTGTGTATCCCTCGCTTATGGGTTGGACGAAACCTGGGTTATATTTTCCAGACTGATGCTGCCAAAGAAACTTTAATGAGTCCGAGTGACTAATTAAAATAATAAGTATCTGAATCTGGGCATTGTTTTTTTTCTGTTTTGTGTGTTTTTTTTCTAACTGTTGCTGCCATAGTGAAGGTACTGGAAGCCGTGCTTGACTGGATCCGCGGGCCTCCGAGACTCCCAGGCTTGTCATACCCCCTGGTTTAAACAAAGGGGGCTAAGACACCCTGTACTTGTAATTTCCTCAGGGTTTTTGGATTTAAATTCTGCTTGCAAGACCGTGACAATGGTTATACAGAGGGTGAGTAATGTACTGGCGAGTGGAAAATAAACCACCCTTTCAGGGAGCCAACTCTGCTGGAGCGGAGATGATATCTTAATTTGTAACAGCTGTTTTGGGGAAGCGATGCTGCGTTGACATAGAGGAGAAAAGGAGATGAGCTGGCTTTTAATAATTAACCTTCGGGGCTGTGATCTTTTCACTGATGTGATTAATTGGTGAAGTCATTGCTGAAAGATGTTTAATGTGCACACAGTGGTGGTGGCCATTTTGTTGGCTAGACCAAGTATAAGCCTGATTATATCATTGAAGTATAACTGCAAGTATACATAAATTATATATAACATGAGAAGATAATGGCAAGGATGCTGGTTGGGTTATTAGGTGGCTCCCGGTATTGCTGGTGGTAGTCAGTCTCTCTCACTTTATTTCTGTCTCTCTCATGTGCTTTTTCGCTTTCTCTCACTAATTTTCTCGTTTGCTTTTTCTCTCTCTTTCTCTCACTCACTCACTCACTCACTCACTCTCTCACTCTCTCACTCACTCACTCTCTCACTCTTTCTCTTTCTTTCTTACTCTTTCGCTTTCTTTCTTACTCTTTCTCTTTCTTTCTCTCTTACTCTTTCCCTTTCTTTCTCTCTCACTCTTTCTCTCTCACTCTTTCTCTTTCTTTCTCTTTCTCTTTCTTTCTCTTTCTCTTTCTTTCTCTTTCTCTTTCTTTCTCTTTCTCTTTCTTTCTCTTTCTCTTTCTTTCTCTTTCTCTTTCTTTCTCTTTCTCTCTCTCTTTCTCTCTCTCTCTCTCTCTTTCTCTCTCTCTTTCTCTCTCTCTTTCTCTCTCTCTTTCTCTCTCTCTTTCTCTCTCTCTCTCTCTCTCTCTCTCTCTCTCTCTCTCTCTCTCTCTCTCTCTCCGTCCTCGCTCTGTGATTAGGGTACATCAGACATGATGGTACAATTAAAAAATGATATAATAGGGGAAGATATTATCAGCTCACAGGTTGGAGACAGGATCTGGATACGATCAGTGTGGGAGAGATGGAGTAAGAGGTCAGAGAGATCTACTGCAGCGTCTTCAGAAACTTGTATGAGGGGCAGCGGAGGAGAGGGCATCTTATCGCACATGTGCCATGAATGAAGATGATGTAGTATAATGATAACACAGCCTGGTAATGATCAGCTTTGTCATACTTCTGGCAGAGGGTTACAGTAGTGCTGTAGCACAGCGGCTAGTCTATTATGGCAGGTCCTGGCCTCCTGTAATCTGGTGCTTTGTGATGATGCAGGGTCCAGAGGATGTGTTATTACCCAGTTAAAGTGCTCCAAAAGTCTGTGTTGCAGACACTTTTATTAAACACAGATAGACTATGGGATAGATTCTTGGTGACAGCGGGGGTGAGCTGGGACACCCATTGTCCTTTCACTTTAGGGGGGAAAGACACTCACTGCTTTATTAGTAGTTTTAACTGGAGTACTTTAATTATCCAGGTAAAACTAATTTATTAAGAATCAATGTAATGCATTCAGCAAAGCCAATATTTGAAAACATTATATATAACAAATGCAGTGTATTACTGAAATGAATAATATACGTTATATAACTGGATATACACAACTAAATCTGTCCACCATGCTCTCTTTCCCTCCTCTGCAGCGAGTCATGTGAGGGGGAGGAGCTTTCTCTAACTGGGCAGGCAGAATGTGAGTGACAGCTTGAATAACTTGCGGCACAGAACTGAGCTGTGTGGATTGGTGGATTCACACAAAGGGGCGGGGCCAGTGATGTCAGTAGTGGAGTGAGGAGATTGTACTTTTTAACAGTTTTAAGGCAACACTGAAGAATATATTGTAGCTTTTATGGGTCAGGTCTGAAACGTCAATTTGGATTTTACTGGTCCTTTAAATATTAAGGATTGTTCTATGCTAAAAGACCACGGTTGTGGAGTTAATAGTGACTTCTGTACACAGAATTCTATTAACTTTTTTTTTATGTGGAAATTATGATTTGTTCAATTCTTACCAATCCCCCAGGTTCTATCACTTGTACGACCACAGTGATTCAGGGCACAACACTCCTTCCAGAACTGGCGCCTCTTCCTGGCACGTCGTACTGTAGCTAGGTACACTTAAGCCTATTTCAGCAGCTAAAACATCTAACTGGATTCATGTAGCAAAGGCCTTTCCTCTTTAATGAAATACAAACAACCTTTACTTTTAGCTGGGATAAATCTGTGTCCATGGTTTTTTGTAAAGACAGTAAAATAACATTTTCACCTTTGAGACATGTCAAGCACTGCGCTACCTCCACCCTGTACCTTGTAGATGGGGGTTCATCTCCTGGGACACTTTGTTTCAGGCTTTTAAAACCTCTGTCAGATGTCATAAATTGAGTATCCGGCAGTGCCAGAGAGTTACATGGTCCATGTTGTACTAGTACACATGGGCATCATCATTCTGTTGGCATCACCAGGTTGGCAAGTCCCAGTGCCCTAATTTATTCACTCTGGAACTATCAAGCATCATAATAACTGAATTGGGCAAATGTGTTACAATATAGATAGGATCATTGAAGCAAAAGAAAAAAGTGAGGCCCCTAGATTGGAAGCGTCATCTGAATGATACAGGATGAAGCAGCACAGTTCATTAAAAGGATATTTCCCAAAGGCGGAATGTCCTTAATGACCATCTGCTGTATGTATAGGCGAGATAGTACTGAGATCTATCCTATGCGTGGACACATGGATCAGCTTTGTATTTCAGACATGCCATCATGACTGGGACACCAGGCACTCATCTCGTGGGTCCTTCACTTATGTTGGGGTTCTTTTACCTATGTTAGCAGAATAACCACCTGTAATTGAATAAGTCAGTCAGCAGTTTGTCAAATATCTATAGTAACGATCGATCAGAGCGCAGAATAAGAGACCACACAAGTGTTTGGTTTTCAAACTGAAACTACTTTACTGCAGAAATAAAGCATATAATTATATATAACAGTTTTTAGGGATATAGAAGCGTAACAACCAATTAGAAAACAGTAAATTATGAAAACAACAAACTAATGATACATTATGCGTATTGTGCAATTTGTAAGTTTTAAGCAAATCTTTCTTATATTAACTTCTCAGGCATTCTGCCACCAGTCGTAATGTTACTTTTCATAGAACATTCAGCTGTCCGTCCTTGGCTTGTCCATGTTTTCTGAGAACATCTTATTGTAACATTTTTTTCAAGGCTTCAATCTTTTTCTTTTCTCATTCTGAGTACAATATCTACTAATTTCTTTTAAAGCTATAACCTAATGATTACTTATATGGATATGTCATTTTTATTTTGCAAACTCTCACACTTACGCCTGCAGTGCTCACTCTTTTTCCAGTTTGCCAGCAGAAAATTCCTTATACCAAACACTTCACTAAACTGGATACACCAGCACATACAGGGCAGCTGTTCCTTCTAGCATTCTGCAAATGTATTTAATGTCAGAGGTTCCAGGAACCGCTGTACATGGTTCTGAGCTGTGTGTTCAGGTAACAGGCTCTGTAGTATTTCCACATCACTCAGTTGGAGAGAAGGGACCGGGTTCTGAGGGGTCCCAGGTACCAGTACCTAGAGAAACCTCCAATGCAGCCGGTGATTGTGGTGAGATCCTATTGGCTGGGTGTCATGGCCATACATTTGGTGCTGCTGCCCAGTGAGGTGGTTCTATGGCGTCCTGTATCCCTGGATTGGTTATCATCATTCTGTTAGGAGGAGGAAGGGTTACTAAAAAAAAAAAAGTGTCTGGTGAATAAACCTCTTTTCATAAGATGGGGCAAATAACATTTGCTTTCGTTAGTCTAACTTGCTGCAGTCTGGTTGATGCTAATGTCTGATGTATTGCTGTGCATCACAGGTCTGCTTGTTCTCTGGTATTAAATAAGCCTCTTCATGTTGAGTTTTTACCACACAGATATTGGCCTGCTGAGTGTTCCTAGTTTACTTGTGATGAAAATAAAACAGTTGAAAGTAAGAAGTTTATTTCTTATACAGGTTAATTTGAAGCCACAATCATCTTGTATCTGTGTGTCAGGAACCTCACATCACTGTTCTGTAGGGGAACCCTGCTCCTTCCACTATATAACTCTCAGTCTGTGGCTTCCTGCTGCTTCCATTTCCCTCCTCAAATAATGTCACTTCCCCTGTCACATGCAGCCCTGTTCTCACTAACACATCACTCGTCTCCTGGTATAATCTGTGCTGCTGGGAGACCCTGCTCCTTCCACTATATAACTCTCAGTCTGTGGCTTCCTGCTGCCTCCATTCCCCTCCTCACATCATGTCACTGCCCCTGTCACAGGCAGCCTTGTCCTCACTAACACACCACTCATCTCCTGATATACTCTGTGCTGCTGGGGACCCTGTTCCTTCCACTATATAACTCTCAGTCTGTGGCTTCCTGCTGCCTCCATTCCCCTCCTCACATCATGTCACTGCCCCTGTCACAGGCAGCCTTGTCCTCACTAACACACCACTCATCTCCTGATATACTCTGTGCTGCTGGGGACCATGCTCCTTCCACTATATAACTCTCAGTCTGTATCTTCCTGCTGCCTCTTTTCCCCTCCTCACATCTGGTCACTGCCCCTGTCACATAATCACATATATGGACTGGTCATTGCCTAGCACAGGATCAGCTCACTCATCTCCTATAATCTGGGTACACCTTATGCAGACATTAGAAGCACCCCTTTATTTGAGAACTCCTACCAGTTTGTAACCATCCCTTTCATTAAGTACACTATTCAGTTTCTCTCCTTAGATACAACTCAGTTTAGTTTATTTGTGGCGTAAACTAATTATGAGGGGACAAAAGGACTTGATTTATTACATGTCACCGTTTTTGTTTTTTACAGTGAGCTGTGCCGCCTTCCACACTGCAGGTAACATCCTTAAAAAATGTGACCCCTTCACCCAATTAGCTTTCAAAAATCTCTCGCTGTAAAAGTAGATCTAGTTTTTGCAGTGCTCCGCAAAATTAGGTGTCCCGGCGGGCCTACTCTGTCCTTAACGATGAACATCTTCACTCCGCCACTCCTCACAACTGCTGCTAATCCGCCAACACGCCATCTTACTCTGTAATCTCATGCGCAGGTCCATGTACACAGCCCCGGCCCACCGAAGGGACTATGCACTGTATCGTAGCCGTTTTGCGCATTGTAAATGAGGCCCACTGTGTACTGTGACTACAGGTTGTTCTGTCCCCCATCCCATGCAAAACTAGGGCGGATTCTTAGTCAAACGCTGCTCTGACTTTAGTCAAACGCACCTTGGAAAAGCCGCTATATATGTTCATCAGATTTTTAATACTAGAAGTTGAAATATTTCAGTAAAGTTACATTTTTGATACCACAAGCCAAGGTCTGGTACATTTGGATTTAAAAGGCTTTGATTTTGGAATTACAATGTCCAGATTTTTTTAACCACAAAATGACAATGTAATAAATCTGAATGTACCTTGTCAGACTCTTGTTGTGGGAGTTTAAGCACAGCTTTGGTGCACACTGATAGGGAAGCCGCTCACATGTACTGGCTGCTGTCCTGAACAGGACTCTTTCCAGATCGGATCTGCTTTCCATTTGGAACATGTTGAGTTGTGTGAATACATCGCCTCTTACAATTCACAGAGGGAGAAAGGTACATGTGCTGCCGGAGGGCTGTATCTGCTCCCTTACCTCCTACCCCATCATAACCACTTATTCCTGTCCCATCAGCATCACAAAGTCCCTGCAATTATCCATTTATATACAGGTTGCACAACAATTAGTAGGGAGTTTTTCAATGCTAGTGATATTAACATTTACATTACCATGTGCACTCTCTAAGCTACGTATGCATCAGAAGCACTGTCTGTGTTCCTACGTTCCATTAGTGCATGGATGAGTGGGAGAAGGATGTAACTGCCTCTCTCTTTCTCTCTCTCTCTCTCTCTGCACTTCCATTTATGTGGGGTCAGGAGGACAGAGGTGTTCATCTTATGCTCTTGAGCTATTCTCTGATACACAGCGCTGCACATAGTGAGAATTGACTGTCTGATCTGTCTGCAACAATGCCTGCAAGAGACACTCGAGTGTAACTGAGAGTGAAGCTGTGAGTGTATCTTACAGGCTGCAGACCGCTGAGGCAGTCAGTTCCCACAAACCAGAGCGCCCTATATAAGAGAGAGTTTTGTTTCTAATATACAGGAGAGTGGGGGGCAGTCCTAAAATAGGAAGTCCCCACTAACCACCTATGAGCAGTGAGATCAGCATCGGCAGCATCTAGGAGGCAGGTTAATGTCCTGCTTGTCTACACTCCTGGCATGTCCCGGAGGGTCATGAGATTCCAGGACTGCCCAGAAGAGCAGGCACCCTCCTGGATCCTGGCGGAGGATTGTCCTTCTGCTTTATGACACAATCACATCATGAGGCCCACCTACCACTATGTCATTCTCTGAATCTTGGCATTACATGGCAGGGGTTGGGCGTCTTTCCACACTTGCTCCCATCCCGGAGATCTCAGAGACAAGGTCAGGTGGCAATAAAAGATGGCAAGTATGATTAAAGCTATGAATGGGGGACACAAGTCCCACAGCCCGGTAGAAGAACTCCAACCTGGTACAAGCCGCACAAACCCTTTTGGGCGGTACAGTCACAGAAGTATCGGCAGTGTACCGGCCAAAAGGTAGAGTTGGAGGGTATGTGAATACTTTTATTTCATTTCTCTTTAATTGTCTGATTTTGGGAACCTTTTAAATAAAGTGCAGGTTTGACTCATGTTTTGGTTAGAGGAACATTACGCTCAAAGCGAAACTGAACCAAAACTGATTTTTTTGCTGCGGGTAAGAAGTGAAAGTATTCAGAGTACTGAGATGAGCTGTACGACCTCAGGGAAAGGTGCAGCTCACCCTCTGGTATGACATACAGTATATGCCAGTGGGGGCTTCACCGCTTCATGGCCAGACTGTTTGTCATACATATGGCTTTCATTGGTTACACTAAGAGTGTAGCAGCGTTGGGAGATCTGAGCTGTGTGGTGATGGACGCAGGGGCTCTGCCCCCTCAGAGTGCGGTAAGTCAGCACTCTGCGCTAGTTTGTGTCATGGAGCAACAGGCAGGAGGTAGAGGCCATATCATGTGTTGTTTACAGGCCCTGGTGGTGGGTAGCATATCTGATGTATGCAGTGGGGCTTTTTTTTTTTTTATTATTTACTTATAACAGGCCTGTCCAACCTGCAGCCCTCCAGATGTTGTGAAACTACAAGTCCCAGCATGCCCTTCCAGCTATCAACAGGTTGTCTACTGGCAAAGCATGGTGGGGCTTGTAGTTTCACAACACCTGGAGGGCCGCAGGTTGGACAGGCCTGACTTTTATAAACTGCAAATGAGCAGTAACCCATAGCGACCAAGACTTTGCTGGTTATTGCAAGTAGGCGCCTAATCTGTACTCTGCAAAGCGCGCCCCCTATCCACCCACCTATACCCATTCCAAACTTTTGCATCCCCTCAGGTACAGCCTTCTTGGCTCACTAACCCATGCACCTGATCAGTAAACTGCAAGCTCTTGTGCTAAAGCAGGCTTCTGACATCACAAAATAACATGTGCAAAGCCCTTTGTAAATAAACCTTTGAATGATACAAGGTATCCGCCGACTCCTTCCTGTGACTTGACGGACGTTTGTATTTTTACATTTTGTTAATATGAAAAATAACTCCGCTCCCCTTGCTGAATAATGCAACTTCTTCCCAGTGTAAGCTATATTTCGTTGAAATGTTATGTTAGCAAAGCCAGGCATATGTTTTAATGAAAGTAATATTAATATGACCATTAGATAATTATTCCTTTGGTGTATGCAGATTAGGTTTGATTTTACATAGGCCAAACAGGCAGCAATACAGCCGCCACTCATGGTAGGAAGTGTAAATCCACAGAGACACCGGCTTCTCTGTGCAGAGTCTCCTCTCTCCATATGTTGTGGTGAGAGTTTTTTATCTGGCTTGTATATGGGATACACAGCATTTGTCTACTATTTTTGCTACTTGAAGACTTTGTTTGATTGTTTGATTTCTTCCTTTAATCAGGT
Organism: Mixophyes fleayi; assembly: GCF_038048845.1. NCBI lineage: Eukaryota > Metazoa > Chordata > Amphibia > Anura > Limnodynastidae > Mixophyes > Mixophyes fleayi. The sequence continues at coordinate 82,894,727 of NC_134412.1, read as the reverse complement.
TTTCCAGGCCTCGTTGAGACTGCTGAAAATGATCATCACTAATTATATTCCTAAACATAAACTCGGCAAAGGGGAAACATTACAGTGTGTGGAGAAAACCCTCCCGGAACTGATCTCCAAGACTGGGGACACGGCCAACAGGCACAGGGTAATCGCATCCAACTTCATTCAGGTAACACATCTAAACTTCTGTTTTATTGTGCCATGAAAAGTGCAATCACATTTTCACTTTCTGCCTTCAATATGTTCATTAATATTGAGCTCAACAATACTTATTTAACAGTTTCTGGTTAGATGGTTTGCAAATCACTGAAAATAATTTGTGCTACCTTATGGTTGAAATATAGTAGCTATGAATACCGTTTATAAATATAAAATAATGGGCGCTAAGAAAAATATTATAAATAATAAAGGGTAAATAAATATGTCTGGAATGAGCTGCCGCTAAAAAATGGGAAAGCGACAAACCATAAAAATAATTACTAAAAGAAGCAAAAATCCCAGCGCAAACACATAACCAGAAAATATATATATAGAATGAGAGATTCTAATTGGTGCAAAAAGTTACCAAATATTTAATATGGATCACATGACATTACAATTTAAAAACAAACATTAAAAATAAGTGCAAAATAAATATACAATGTTGCAACTATAGCTTATAGATATAATATATTTCAAACAATACACATTGGGGGAATTTAATCCCCCCCGAATTAGCGTGGCGTTAAAGCTATTACAGTTATTACGGTAACTTTAACCTGGGACTGCGAGTAGAATGCTGGCGTTGAAACTACCATAATAACGGTAATTAAGAGCATTATTACCGTAATAACGGTAATTAAGAGCATTAGTACCGCAATAACGGTAATTAAGAGCATTATTACCGTAATAACGGTAATTAAGAGCATTATTACCGCAATAATGCGCAGGCAGTAACGCGGCCAATTGGATTCCCCCCCTTTGCACGTGAATAGACAGGAATTCAGACCTCCAGATAGTGAATGGCTCACATAAATTCAATTGGGAAAAAAAATATCCGATATAAATTGACATGTCAGGAATGTTCCGATATATTATGAGGACAACAAGCAGTTATGTCACCAGAGATGATAGCTACTAATAATGGCCGACTACAGCGAGAATGAAAGAAATAGATGATACCTCTTAGATAGGAACTGATTGGCAAGGAACTGTTTGAGGACACTGTTTTCTGTCCGGAAAGTTGGTGCGCACCTATACTCACGTGAGTCCATTGTTTGCTTCATTCCGGAGAGCCGCGCTCGGCAAGTACAGGCGGAGTTCGTGAGAGATATCATCTATTTCTTTCTTTCTCGCCGCAGTTGGCCAATATTAGTGGCTATCATCTTGGGGATCCAACTGCTTGTTGTCCTCATAATATATCGGAACATTCCTGGCATGTCAGTTTATATGGGATATTTTTTTCTCCCTAATAGAATTCATGTGAGCCATTCACTATCTGAAGGTCTGGATTCCTGTCTATTCACGCACAATGTGATTGTTTGAAAAATATTATATCTATAAGCTATAGTTGCAACATTGTATATTTAATTTATTTTGTATTTGTTTTAATATGTTTGTTTTTAAATTGTAATTTCATGTGATCCATATTAAATATTTGGTAACTTTTTGCACTGATTAGAATCTCTCATTCTATATATATATTTTTTCTGGTTATGTGTTTGCGCTGGGATTTTTGGTTCTTTTATGAATACTGTTTATATCTATCGGCTTTTCTGAAGTTGGAATTACAGCAGGACTGACTTCTCAAGTAACTAGTTGGAGCTTTCATAGGTCCCCCTCCTTAGCTCTGACACATTTATTACAGCAGAGGTTGGGAAGCAGCCAGCCGCTATCTAGCAAGCAATATTAATTTGGGAACACCAGACTAAAGCATTTTATATTAGCCTGTAAGAAAGCTAGTGGTAATGTGTTTTTGTCTCCTGCTCACTATCTGAGATGTATGTGACACATTTAGTGTTGTTGCAGGACCTGCCAACCATTGCCAAGTTTTGAGGGTACCTACTCCGACTCGCTTTAGATCAGGTACCCAATGGATTTTGAACAACGCACGTTCAGCCACCAGTGACCATACATATCAGCCGTGAATGCGTTTGAGACGCTGTGGTTGACAAGCACATACATTCAAGGAGGACGGTGGCAGTCAGTCCTTTGTCCTCAATCCATACAGCGATGCTCCCTTACGCATGTATGGATGTGAGTGGTGGGGCGACATTGGAAACAACGGGTTTCAATGTCACCCCCATATATAGATGTGCAGTACTAACCTTCATCATCATCATCATCATCATCTGTTATTTATGTAGTGCCACTAATTCCGCAGCGCTGTACAGAGAACTCATTCACATCAGTCCCTGCCCCATAGGAGCTTACAGTCTAAATTCCCTAACACATACACACACATACACACACACATACACACACACATACACACACACATACACACACACACACACACACACACACACACACAGACAGAGAGAGACTAGGGTCAATTTTGATAGCAGCCAATTAACCTACCAGAATATTTTTGGAGTGTGGGAGGAAACCGGAGCACCCGGAGGAAACTCACGCAAACACTGGGAGAACATACAAACTCCACACAGATAAGGCCATGGTCGGGAATCGAATTCATGAACCCAGTGCTGTGAGGCAGAAGTGCTAACCACTAGGCCACTGTGCTGCCCACCTTAAAACCATTAGTAAATGCATGTATTTTGACACTAGTGGATATGGGTCCTTATAGGACTTAACTCTGCAAAGAAGTGCTGTATTTCATCCATAACAATGAATAACTATTACAAGATGTCATTTAAAAAGTTACATTTACGGTCTATTCTTCTTATTTATTTCTGTTGTACTAGTTAGTAATTGTGCAAAGTAATATAGTGTTATAGGAGACCAACAGCCAAAATATATAGCGGGGAGGTTCCCTATACATTATGTGCATGTTTTATAGAATGCTGTCAAAATAATAATGTCAAATATTTCTTAAAATAACTATTTCAATTAGGACTGTCTACACATACCATAACCACCCGTTATTGGTAATTATAAGTTGATAGTTTTTTATTAATATGTAATGTTTTATGCAGTATTTTTCTATTATCACTAAAGGTTTCAATGGCACAGAGACAAAATTGCTTTCCTTTGTCAAAAAAACAAAAAAGTGTTTCAATCCCTGCACTGCAGTACTTCCTTGTAAGCTGTAGGAGTCGCTGTTGTCTCCGCTGTTTACATATTATTCCTGCCACTGTCTAAAATATTTCAAGAGATGAGGGTAACGTTTGCAGAACTTGAACCAATATTCTACTCCCATGAAGAAACACAGATGCATTCCTGTAGTGAAAGAAACTTTTGTCGAGATAGAAAACATATTATTAAATTAATTTGAACGCTTCTCCTTTTAGTAAGATCCATTTATAAAACGGTATTGTCTAATTGTTTTGTGCATATATTGACCTGAAAAGAGCATTTATGTACGCACAATACAATAGCCCTTAATGTAGATATCAATGTTCAATAAAGCTAAGGCCCGAGGGTGTGTGTGGGGTGGACAATACACGCCTTGTTCAGTGATGATCACAGCAACTGCCCAAGCCTAACGTGCTCTGCGATATTCCGGCGCAGCTCAGGCGTGGAACAGTACCACTTTGTGTATGTGCATTAACTCCCCGGCCTTTAGAGACCTCTGCCGTTATTTACCACTGCGTGCTCCCAGCCTGGAAAATAACACACACGTTTCCTTTCAACACAGACGTGTCTACATAGTTAATAAGCTTCTTGTGAAAGCCTCAGCCCCCCCCCCCCTCCCTTGTCTCTCAGTGGCACACGATTATTTCATAGGCAGATTTTGGCTGCGGCACAAGGGATTCGTAATCGTACACTTGAAAGGAAACGGTAGAAGTCATTGCAGATGGACTGTTGCTGGTCAGACGGCACCTACCGACCAGACGTTAAAGAAAATCCAAGCAGGGTCTTTAAGGGAGATGTTTAATCCATGCTACAAAGTTTCAAAGTGAATGCAGAGACCTTTTCGTAAATTATTTTATTAGTGGTGTTTGTAAATATTTTTTACCTGACCTAGTAAGAGAAGCTTAAAATGTATTAAGAGGTCTGCAATGATTATTACTAACATTGCCTAAGTTGCAGGTCTTGCCTGAAATCTTAACAACCAATCATTAGTTCTTATCTGTCTCGTGCAGGTTAGATTGTTAAAGCAAGCATCTGATTGGTTGTTGTGGTTGCAGAGTTACACCTTGGAGGAATGTTCTTGAATAACACGCTGTATCGTTACAATTAGCATAGCCTTTAGATACGCTTTGCTGATAGCTATTTTGAGTGGATACCAGTGCACACAAAAGTATCAATCTTTTATTGTTGCTTCTCCCCGTCAGTCTCTATGGCTGTTACTTTTCTGAATGCCCAGTACTAGGTTATCACAAATTAGCTGATCGTGTTGCCTGCAGCCATTGTAGCCTGATCATCATCATCACCATTTATTTATATAGCGCCACTAATTCCGCAGCGCTGTACAGAGAACTCACTCACATCAGTCCCTGCCCCATTGGGGCTTACAGTCTAAATTCCCTAACATACGCACAGAGACAGACAGACACAGGCAGAGTAGGGTCAATTTGTTAGCAGCCAATTAACCTACCAGTATGTTTTTGAAGTGTGGGAGGAATCCGGAGCACCCGGAGGAAACCCACGCAAACACGGGGAGAACATACAAACTTCACACAGATAAGGTCATGGTCGGGAATTGAACTCATGACTCCAGTGTTGTAAGGCAGAAGTGCTAACCACTGAGCCACTGTGCTGCCAAAAATACAGAAAGAGACGTCGTAAAGTGAGATCTAGCTGCTTCTCTAGAAACACTACAGACCTACATTTACCGTGATCCTAAATCCACGTTATAAAACATTCACAGGAAGTAAATCATAATCGTGTCCCTTTAAGATAAGGCTGGAAAAATTCATAGTTCAGGAGGATAAATATAGGTGATAATTCCCCATTTAATAAACATGTATATCGCATGGATTTTGTAAAGCTATAATATCGTACGGTTATGTAGAACATCTCCCAGTGTAGCTAACTGCGGAGAGGATCTTACCGTCTGCTTTCCTTCCAGATGTGAACACTTCCACAGTGGTCTGCAGCCCATTAGCCCCACTCATGTTAAACTAATATTTTTGTGCTGCAATAATAGCATTAAGAGCCAGGAAGTTATGATTTCTGACTTGGACCGGACCACCTTCCTTACCGTTTTTTATTTTTCATGGCTTTGCCATGTGTTGAAGGGAGTAGATCCAAGTAATAGAGCTGAAATCCATGCACCGGGTATAGAATCTGGTAAAATACAATTGTATTTGTGTATTTTGACGGAGCGATCCATTCCAGGGGTGTAGTTTTTTTTATTATTTATAGTCCCTAATGGTGCTTCTGGCAGGAGATGGCGCTCTTCAAGGAGGTGAAACCCCTGCAGATGATCCCAGCACATTTGGTTCAGCCTCTGAAGGGGACGTTGCCGTTGAGGCTGGCTCTGAGCCAGGTGGAGCTCGTGGAGAACCTGGTGAAGGAGTTGGGTGTGGACACTTCTGGGTTTACAGTTGATAATGTCATGAAGGTAAGCGCTGGTTCCGATTTACAGGCTATCGCTAGCGGTTTTTAGAACCAGTAACATTGTGCAAACGGATATGATGATGGGACACACTGGTTCCAAATGCCCCCATTCCACGTGCGCTGTGGTTGAGACTTTTGGATACTGCATGTTCCGTGTACTTGCGTTCACCGAAGTGAACGCAAGGGGGTCAATGTTGTGTCTTCCATTGACCCCCGATCGCATGTATAAGCGCTGGTTACACACCGCATGCTTCATGTCAGTGGATTACCCTCCTTGCACAAATATAACATTTCTCTTAGTGTGATATACACTAAAAAAAATTGAATAATGTCACTTTGATCATCACGACTAGATGTGTAAATTCTCTGATCTAAGAGAGCTGAAACATCAGAGGGTAAATGTATCATAAAGGGTTTCCCTTTACAAGGCAGCGCCGCTTTAAATTTAAGCTGCGAAGACGCCAAACTCCCGCGAGTTGAACAAACCGGGGTATGATACATTTACCCCCAGGTGTGACTTGGAAGGAAAGTATTTTCTGCACTGCGCCAACTGGTTTGCATTCAGTTATATGTGACACGGCAGCTGTGACATTACATCTACAGGTATTTTACCTACGTGCATATAGAATTCCATTACATACACACATATCTTTACAGTTCTTAAAACGGTTTCAAACAAGCAGAATGAAAACGATATCGAAATAGTCATTCAAAATAAAAATGTGTCTCAGAGGCAGAATTGGTTTTCTTCATAAGTTATGAAGTTGGACGGCAGTAAAGACTAAAACTGCTAAATTTATATTCTGAAAGAACACACTTTTTATTTTATACTTTTAATATTAGACCTTAATGTTCTTCACAATAAGTGTAAGTCAAGATTCTAGCTTTTGGGGAAGGATTGTGAAGTTCATTACAGATGTCATTCTTGTATTAACGCAAGCAACCAGACAGATCCTTTTAAGATATTATTGTGGCCTTGGGAGTCGCAGATCCATCTATAGGTATCTAAAACTGTACTGTGTCCTAAACCTTATATTGTTTTATTGTTAGTTTGCCCTAGGTGTGCTGGATTACCCCACAGCGGAGGTGCGCGATAAAGCCGTGCAGATTATACTCTACTTGTACCAGCAGAACCGGGCTCAGGTTCTAGAGCACATGCCAGCGGATGACTCCAGCACACGCAGGAACATCCTCTACAAAACACTCTTTGACGGATTCGCCAAGCTTGATGGCAGGCCCACGGATTCTGAGCTTAAGGTGTGTATAACTAAAGAGGGGTTGTTTCACATGTATAAATGATGGTGACACGGGTGTGATACATATCATCATCATTTATTTATACAGCGCCACTGATTCCGCAGCGCTGTACAGAGAACTCACTCACATCAGTCTCTGCCCCGTTGGAGCTTACAGTATAAATTCCCTAACATACCCACAGACAGACAGAGACAGATAGACTAGGGTCAATTTGTTAGCAGCCAATTAACCTACCAGTATGTTTGTGGAGTGTGGGAGGAAACCGGAGCACCCGGAGGAAACCCACGCAAACACGGGGAGAACATACAAACTCCTCACAGATAAGGCCATGGTCAGGAATTGAACTCATGACCCCAGTGCTGTAAGGCAGAAGCGCTAACCACTTAGCCACCGTGCTGCCCCATGTTCAACAGTTACATGATCGACATTTAAATGGTCGACACCATAATATAGACGGGGTTGGAAAGTCATCAATAATGGCATTGGACAGTATTGTTAGGTTGACAGTTAGAATGTAGACGGTATTATTAGATCGCCAATAATATCCCTACCCCAATAAACCTAACCGTAATCCTAACCCTATCCCTAACTTGAATACTACCCATATCCCTAACAGTACATAATACTGTCTATATTTGACTTGTCGACCTAATATTAATGCCTACCATGTGAATCATCGACCTAATAATACTCTCGACATTTGAATTGTCGACCTAATGTTGTTGACTCTCTGAATGTAGACCAAATGAACGTCTAGTCGACAACCGGTGGCACTTTCCCACGGGGCTCTATTAGTGCAGTCCGCTGATAATTACACACACAAACCCATAGTGGTCATACATTGTCAGCCAGAAACGATTAAAATCCAGATGGTTATGAGATATTCTTGACCACCCCACACATGGGACTAAGGGACATTTTTTTTTTTTTTTTTTTGTTACTGCAACTTTAAATCTGCTTTAGTGTCATGTAGTCTTGGGTTTTACCAAATAAAGAGAATATATTTGTTTTTAACCATTGTTAGTTCTCCTGCTGCGGATTTATAACAGTTAAGCTGGGTACACACAATAGGAAATTACTTCAGATGTGATTTCTGTAACAATTTCACCAATCATTGAAAGTCCCGGTGATCATGCAGATTCCTGTGTACCCACCTACACGATTTACCTTCAGATCTGTGATCTTCATCTGTCATAACCATCTGCGGAAAAGATCATGACTCTGCCCACTCTACAGATATCTGCCTACGCTGCTGAGCGTAGGCACTTCCACATTTGCCCGACATCGTTGATCGTGATTTTTAGGAATTTTATCAAACCAAATCAAACGATAAGATCGTGGGAGTGTGGACTTATACAATATCTGTCCAACGGCTGTTTAACGTGTGATCTGCACGGTAACTGTATGAATTCTCTGTAGTGTGTACGCAGCTTTAGGTGTCTCTTTAGGATATCTTTCTTCACTTGTGCCAGGGAGTATTTTCTGACACCTTGAGAAGCATAGACCTTTCCTTCCAGGGCTGTCACATATTTTCTGTTTGGACTTCACCATCCACAGATGTGTTTTTCAGGCACAGAAGAAGGCAGCTGCGGAAGAGGCAGAGCAGAAGAAGAAAGAGGAGATTCGAGCGCTTCAGGAACAGCTGGCAGCCCTGAAGATTCAGTCTGGGGTTCAGACTGCCAAGGTGCGGACTAGTCTGATTTGTATACGTTGGCCTGTGAGCTCTGTGGTCTGCGTGGAAGATCATGTGTCCCCATCTGTAGAAGTGGAATACTTGCTGAAAATCAGGCTCTTTCAGATTTATACTTTCCATATACACACACTGAAATAACCCAGGGATGGCTGCAGACGTAAAGCAGAACTCCAGGGTTGGTAGAGAATCCAGAGAGTGTGAAGCGGGAGAGATCATTATGGTTCCTGCTGATTCTGGCCTCACTACCTCAATACAGTTTGACAGTTCCAGCCACAACTTGGAAAATAGCAATTGATGTGTAGAGAGCTGGAAATGTCAGTTAAGTATATTTTATACCAGAAGTAACTGCAGTCAGAACAGATCATTTACATTCTAGGCCCCAGTGGGTGTTTTATAGCTCAGGGGCTCTTGACTGTGGGTTATGGCACATAACGTATGACTCCGTGCCATTTAGGATGGGTTCCCATAATGCTATTATATTTTATATAAACAATCTTATTTTAATATTGTCTGTATGGTTATAGTTTATAAAGTCTGTAGCAAAGGAGTGTTTCTTAATTTATTATTATTTTTTTAACATTTGCCAACAATCACTATGAAATAATACTGTAGAGGGATATAATCAGCAGTGTTTTGATGTTGCTCTCAGCACTTGTGACAATTGCACACTATAACCTATGGGAAGGAGAGCACAGCCCGGCTCACGAGTGGCTTATTGGGCACTTCTGTCTAAGATCAAAGGGTAAATGTATCAAGCTGAGAGTGTTCCGGCGGGTTTGAAAAACCAATCGGATTCTAGCTATCACTTATTTAGTACATTCTACAACATGACAGCTAGAATCTGATTGGTTGCCATAGGCAACATCTCCACTTTTCAAACCCGCCGGCAAACTCTCAGCTTGATACGTTTACCCCCAAGTGTAACATGTGTTCTTATCAGCGCGGTATTTTCAGTGCTTCAGTTGGACCTCTGACCAAAAGGCCGGTTGCATGAAGCTTGAGGTGCTGTGTGGCCCCTGTAAGCGCAGGACGAGGGCGCCTGAAAATCCACTGGTGACGGATTTGCACCATCGCACTTTTTAAATTTCCTGCAACATATTTTATTTCTTGGTTCGGGCCTTTTTGCTGCACTAGAAAAACCTTTATAACCCACCAGCCATTGGGCCAGGGCACTTATTTATTTATTGAATTGCGGCACTTGGCACTATGCCATGTTTATAGTTTGTTGTACTTTTATATTTTGACCGGTTTGGGTTTGCATTAGACCCTCTACCTTAGTCATTGGAGGCTTCTTCCTTCTGGCAGGCGCTAAAGAACCAATACCCAATAGGGAAGCTTCGGCCTAACTAGGGGAGAAAGGGGCCTGGCCGAGCCTTGCTCTTGTCTTATGGTTCCGGGGATCGGGAATGAAAAGGGGCCCCCTAGTTTTGGCGAAGGTGGGTCTGAAGACCCTTCTTAAGAAGGGGCCTCTTGGATCTGGTTGGCGGGGAGGAACTGTTCCCTTTCTCTTTAGTCCAAAAGTCCCAAGCCCCCAGCACTGGCTTTTAGCTCAGCACTGGGTGATTGGAAGCACTGCGCCTCGGGGTTCAGTAAACAAGAAATAAATAAATTGGGCACCCCACGCTGCCCTCTTACATGAGATGTTGGAGTGGCTGAGTGAGAGGTCAGTTTAATTTGCAGCTAACCATAAAGTAAAATAAATATTAATTATAATATAATTGATTTATAATATTCCTTTAACTTGATCTGCCTAATAGTAGGTGTGTGCTTGCTTGTCTATAATATGTTATATCCATGTGCATAAGTAAGATTATTACTGTGTCATAGGCTGTCATGTAAGTAGATGCCTTAGTTTCCTCTTTACCATTTTGCCATTGACTTGTTTCGGAAAACAAACAAATCTGTCATTACTCCAAGTGCTGGGTTCTCATATTATACAATATTGTGGTACTCTCCCATCTCAGAGTACTTGTCTTCTCATCCCCGTGGTTAGTCCTGTGGCTGGGGTCTTGACTGCCCCCCATAGGCTGTGTGATGACATTGCAGGTAGCGTGATCTGCATTTCAGTCTCAGAGTCCAGCAGATTACTTTTGTCTTTTCACATAATCCAGATTGATTTACACTGACATTTTAAAATGACATTTGCCCTTTTTTTTGTAGGGGAAAGAACAATTGCACAAAGCAAAAGTAGGTAAGTACGCAGTGTTTATATATAATCTATAAACGTATATAATACCTTAGGTGGTTTTGTGAGGGGTGTAACTGGAAATGACTTTGAGGGGGCTCCTGCCCTTCCAATGCAATTCGAAGCTCTGTTCTATTGCTAAAGTCATAACAATATAGCAGTGTGTGCTCCGTTCCAAGACACTATGCAACTCCGCTGATCGCTATCTAAATAGATTAATATTAATTCAAACTAAAGCCTACATTGGCAGGCAGCATTTTATTCCCATCCGCCGCTCTGGCCAAAGTTACTCCCTTGTGTTCTTTATTGTTTGACTTAGATCTTACCTAGTGTACATGACGGACATGGACTGTGTGCACTGCATACCTGGATGTCAAATATTTGCTAACGTTTAGCAAATCATGCAGCATGTCATATTTGGTGTTTATTTATAGTATAGCTTTATACTACACACATGAGCTTGTAAAGATATCCTTATACTTTACATTCTTGTCTGTTAAACACAAATCATTAACCACAGAGCACGTTCTAGGTTTGGTGTATTCTGGGTACAATATAAAAGCTTCGCCCTGAATTATTAAAAGATGTCTTAGGGGAATTGTAACAAGTCATAGTGGTTGTTAGTACCTGAATCCATATCTTGATATAGAGTCCAGATGATATGTACATACTTATATTCTATAGAAGAAGAGGCTAGTCTTATTAACTATCCTATATTCCATAACTTGGCCATTTTCCCACCCTTTTTATAGTAATGATTAGTAAGGGGGCGTAGCGTAGTTAAAGCTACAAGAAAACATGGCTTTTATAGAATGCACATCTTGTGTTTATTATATTTATGTATTATTTTCTGTCTGTAGCAGCACTCCATATTAAACTAGGAAGGGATCCTGTCTGAAGAGAATCGAGTAGGCCTGGCCAACCTGTGGCTCTCCAGAGTCCCAGGATGCACTGTCCGTTATCGGCTGACTGTCTACTGGCAAAGCATGCTGGGGTTTGTAGTTTCGCAACACCTAGAGTAGGGGATGTCTATAAAATGTCTATTTTCATGCGAGAGCACAAAACAAAAATACTTTTTAAGTGCTAGAAAAGGATGAAAAAATGGACATTTGTGACTTGTAAAGAGTCTTGTTTTATAGATCTGGTGTAAAATGTATAGTGGTTCATTTGTAAGAGCACTTTTACAGAATCGCCCCCATTGACATATAAAACTGGTCTTCAGCATTGAGTCATTTTAGGCCTTTGTCCCATTCCTGGCCCCCCAGCATGTCGGAGCAGTGGTGTTGGCTATGTCCCTCATCAGCTCACATATATGACCTCATACGTCTCCCACCTGTGTCCTGGAGCGTAGCGTCTCTTAGAGAAACACAAGTAAAACATTAGTATTCCAGTAAGGCTGACTCAGCCCGGCATCGTGTCATGTACTGAGGAAATACGTGACCTATGGTACCATTTACATTAATATCAAATATACCATATTAGCAATATGCGCATTTCACACAACATTTTTGCCATTTCCATTAAAAGAGGATTGTTATGTCCTCTCATTTTCTGTAATAAAACTAAGCAATAATAGTAAAAGTTACTTGCTGTTAGAGATGCTCAGGCTCGGTTCCTCGGGAACCGCACACACCCGAATAGAGGAGCCGGCTCGGCTCGGTACTGTCGCTTGCACTCGGAATTGAAAATGAGGCAAAACGTCATTGTGACGTCATCGGATCTCGAGAGTTTTGAATCCTTTTTTAAGAGCCAGCATAGCAGGGGGTAGGAGGGAGGGCGGACCCCCATTTTTCTTTTCTGCCACTGCTGTGTGCCAATATGTCCTAGATGTGCCGTGTGTTTGTGTCATTGCTCTGTCGCTTACCATCCAGCCAGGTCGCTGCAGTATTTGTCCGAAAGTGTATGAACATAATATTGTGATCAATAAGGTGGTCAAAATTGACTGGAAATGACTTGAAATTACTGTTATTGAGGTTAATAATAATGTAGGAACAAAAAAGAGCTAAATTACATGTTTTTACCAATTTTTCTAAAAAATACAGATCCAAAACCAATAGACACGAGGGCGGTTTTGCCAAAACCAAAACACGAAGCTAATCCAGATCCAAAGCCAAAAACGGTTCTCGGGGGTCAATCTGTTTTTCAATCAATGATTATTGGTTTTCAAATGAATGTTAATAGCTTTTAACAATGTGACAAACACAATCAAATGCAAAAAAAATAGTGTAGAGGAGAAAACACACGAGACGAATGGAACAGGGAAATTATACCAGAAAATAATTTCAGCTATGGCAAATGTATTCGTATTAATATTCACCCCTTCACAGAAACAGAGCAATTGTTTGTAGTACATGTAATATTAACCGTATTATATTACTATATCCAGGTGGCTTTGATATAGATGTCCACATTCCTTCTTTATGATTACAAAAAAAAGTTTTGTGAAACTAGGAAAAGTTGCCCTTCTTCAAAGACCGAGGTGACGGACATAAAGACACTTTTGTACTGGTGTAATTAGACGGGTGTTTCTAATAAGCAATTTATTCTGTTATTCTATCTTCATCGTCCGCAGTGTTTTTTAAATGCTGCATCTGCTTCTCCAATGACTTTTTTTCTTTTTTTTGTTTCAGATGATCGTGGCAAGAAAATGCCTTTGTCTCCTAACGCAGAAACTGATGACCAATCTTCTGTCACTAATTACTTAGATAAGTAAGTGCAGTATTTGCGTGACATTATGTTTAGTGGATTTATCCATAGCTATTCCATAGGTTGTGTATTAGAGTACAAGCTGCTGAAGCTGAGGTAAGTACCCTAGATTTCAGTGGTTTATTTTCAGGATTGTGAGATTTTGTACAGCAAATCTTCTGTCTGATTACTTGAATTTATAAATATAAATCGGTGTTGCCTTAATAATACTCTAACAATTATGATAAATACCTTCGGGTGACTATTGGAACATTTTGGGTAAACCATGAGTAATGGCGTGAGAAAAGTGAACATTAGAGATTATTTTGTAAGATTACTAGATGGAAATGCATATGTGTACGTACCATGATAGGAATTCCCGATGACCATTCCCTAGTAATGTACGTATAACTTCTGGAATAAATGAGGGGTATAAAGTATATTCAAAGCAGGAGCTGCAATACAAGTGCGAGCTGTTAATTTCCCATGATGCTTAGGGTTGTGCATAAAAATACTTGACCAATGTTTTGTCTACTGTGGCAAGAAACAGAAAGGGGCTGTTTTGGGGGCATGTTTAGCTACAATGGGTAGGCTGCTCTGTATCACCATCAACATTTATTTATATAGCGCCACCAATTCCGCAACGCTGTACAGAGAATATTTATCATTCACGTATCAGTCCTATTGGAGTTTACAGTCTAAATTTTCTTACACATCGGGAATTGAACTCACGACCGCAGCGCTGTGAGGCAGAAGTGCTAACCACTGAGCCACCGGTAATGTTTTATGAGGAATGACAGCTAAAGGGATGTAGGGGTGGAAATCTAAGGGAAATACATAAACTGGGGAGGGGGTGGGGGCAGCTGGGTGAAGGAGATTGTGGAGTGGAGCTTTGGAGTGTTTCCCACCACCATTATGCTGGGATTTCCCATGGTGTTACTATGAGCTCACATCCCTTCAATCCAATTCTCGATCCTTGTAAAATCTATGCCAAAAAGTAATGAATATGTTCTTGTGACTTGTGGTGGCCCAAAGTCCTATTAAGCGACTTTCAGGGACTTTTATAGAAACTGTTCTCCCGGTAACTCTAGATAAAGAGATGTTGCCCATAGCAACCAATCACATTCTAAAACTCCCTTTTTCTAGTACACTTTAGAAACACCACCAGTTTTATCACTGTCCCCCTTTATGTCATTGTTTCTTTTATTTTGGCAGTTAACCTGCAGCCTATGAAGTACAGCTGTGGGCCGCTGACGGCTGTTATGTTTATTTTATATATTTATTGGCAGCATGACATTTATTTCCTGCTTCTCTTATTTCTATGTGAAGCACCGATTTATCCGTTGCATCTTGCTTTTTGCTCGTAGCTTGTGTATCTTTTGCGGGGAAAGAGATGAGTCTTTCACTGAGGAAGGCCTAGACCTCCATTATTGGAAACATTGTCCTATGCTGAGACGCTGTGAGCACTGCAAGCAGGTAATAGTAATATCCTCTTATTCTGTCTCTCCTAAATGTGTTACACCCTTCTCCTATAGCAAATTACACACAACACTATAACAGATTTGCTTAAATAATAGATACGGCAAAAATGCAATTTAAAGGTACTGGTACTTATAAAAACATGTATTACAAACATAAGCACATAACAAATATTAACATTACTAAAGAAATTAGAAACCCTCTTATTGTGACAGATCAAATCAATACGCACAGTGTTCCACCACTTGTAATAAAGCAATATCCAATGATTATTCCAATCTCTATAGGGGCAGTGCTCAGACCTTATTCCATTTGGTGTTTAAATAAATAAATGTTTTAATACGGGATTAAATCCAGAGCAACTGTTGAAATAAACTGGTGCCAATCACAGGTCCAAATAGCGGAGAACTTAACTGGCAGATCTCTGCCACACTTACAAATCTCTCCACCGTCTGCACTTTTAGCAAATAAAATATATCCACAGACCTTGTACCAGGTGGCCAGGGGCAGGTTGGGCTGGGGGGCATCCCCGTACTACTTCCCAGCCGGTCCCATAGTGGGCTACCTTGTGCTGGGTCACTGGGCCACCTGCATTTTTTTTCCTTTAAAATGTTTCTGTTAAGCTGCTAATTCGAGTCTTGCCCCCCAGGGTAAAGTTCTCCAGCCCTCCCCTTCAGGTGGCCACCTTCATACAGCAGTCTCCGGATATGTATTATTATTATCATCGATATAGGCTTTGTACTTCTAGCGCATCTGCGCTATTGCAAGTAAAGTGTCTAAGCGCCTCTGTCAGCGTATTGCAGGTGGAATGTTCGTGCTGTCAGAACTCTATACCAATACACTGCTGACGCGTTTCGCCTATCTATAAAACTTTATCAAAGAGTCGTCCTTTTCCTATTTAAACCATCACTCATCCACATTGAAATATATTCCTACTCCTGGCTCCTATTTAATTCTTTCCAGTCTCCCTAAGCCTCGGTACACTTATACCCCTTAGAACCAGGTAAGATCATGCCGTCTAACAAATGTCTTTCCCTCTCTAGTTCCCAAACACCCCTGTCCTTAGGTTTGATGTTGCTCATTATAGTAACAAACCAGAATGTGGGGATTTGCCCAGCAATTGCCAGGATGAGTGCTGTCATTAATGTAGGACGGTCTTGGGCAACTAACATGGCATAGACTGGGTAGAGACGGGCGCATTACTGTTTTTTGCACGGATTGGCAGCAGTTTTGTGTGGCTGGGCTTAATACAGTATCTTGATATTGATATCAGGATGTGGGTGGGGTGCAGGGTAATAGGTAACACCAGTAAAATGGTTCACAATCCTCCACATGAACACTCTACACCTGTAGTATTTTGTTAAAGGGACTAACAGCATCTGTGCACACTGATGTATGGTGGAACCATACTCTTGTCTATTCATACAGTGTTTACAATTTTTAATGCATTTTCTTCCTTAACCAGGTTGTAGAAATTGCCAGTCTGACGGATCATCTTCTGACTGAGTGTGATCATAAAGAGTTGTTTGGAAAATGCCAGCGGTGCACTGAAGCCATTTCCAAAGATCACCTGTTGGAGCACGTCAAATCCAAGACTTGTAACCGTAAGTATCTGGATTGTACCCTTGTAAATGCACAGGGCTACAGTCAAAATGATCACTATGTTCAGGTGAAAGGTGTCACGGTAGAGGTAACAAACAGGTGGAGACCATCATAGGGAAGCGTCCAGTCCTGAGTCATAATTACCATCAGGTGTAATCCAGGTCTAAAGATAGCTGACCAGTAAACCATTATTGCATAGGTGGCCAAGATGACCTGGAGGCGAAGACAGAAGACAGGGGGTAGAGAGGTCCTGGAGGCGAGGACAGAAGACAGGTAGTAGAGAGGACCTGCTTCTGGTGGGAAAGGAGTGGAACGGGCAGGTGGAGCGTGAGGAGGGAGTTGTATTAGGAAGCGGTAGTAGGAAAGCGTGAAGAAGTGAGTTTTGAGAGAGCGCTTGAAGATGCAAATATGTGGTGTCTAATTTGGGGCAATGACTTTTATTTTCACACCTGTTTATATGTGGAAACATCTTAAATGTAGAATTGTGATGCCAGTGTGTATATAACCTAGAGGGCATGGCCCTTTTCCAATCGGTTACCCTAGGGGTATCGCTGCACTAAACATGAAGGCTGCTGTGAATAACCTGTCACAGATTATATTCTGATCAGCTCTTTTTGACTTATACATATATATTTACCATTGTTATTAGTAGCTCTCTTTTACTAGGTGACTTTGTATGTTAGGCGTAAGGGTCCTTTAAGTGTTTAGAGGCGCGCTCCAACAGTTCCAGTAAATGAGGTGCTGTAAATACATCATGTGCCATGACAGAAGGACAGCGTATCACACGTGACCTGTTTATACGGACACAGGCAGACAGCAAAGCCTTTTTCCATACAGCGTAACTATTGAATGAGTTGGCGACTCTCACAAGTCAGCCAGCCTAGTGTATGAGGATGCGTTGCTAGTATATATTCCCTATAGGGTTCATTAGTTCCAGGAATATATTGCTCTTTTATATGCCAGTAAGTCTAGTGCTTCACACTTATTACAGCACACTTTGTGTTTCTTTTCTGAAATCCATAATGATGTAATTGCTTACAATGGACCAGTTTTCTTAGTGGTCTAATTGTAATGGACAGTGACAGCATGCAAGATCGGCTTTATCATGCAAAAAAATGTGTAAAATAATTAAATAAATGATATTGTTTTGTGCCTATGTATGTTGGCAGTAATGAAGTGTATATGTGAGACGTTATTGGGTGTGGTGGTTTTTTTTTTAGATCTAGGTCAGATCAGGAAGTAATTGGGTGTAGAGAAGAACGCCCACCTGCTTCCTACATGGAAGCTAGTTTACCTGTGGTTATGTGTCATTCTTGGTCATGGCTGAGCGCGTGCAGAGGCCACGCACTGTAGGGCACGGTGACTGCCACCTAAGTGTGAGACAGCCATCGTTTGCGTTCAGAGCATTCAAGGGGCTCTCCCAATGCAAGTTTTTGGGGTTTTTTTTATAACTATTTATTTTGGAAGATAGCATTAACAAACAGACAAAAATCAGCAATTAGTACAATGCAGCAAGAGAAGAAAAAAATAAAAGGTAAAACATGGGTGAATGACAATACAAGGAAAGATATTCAAATAGCAAATATAAAAAAAAAACAAAAAAAAAACAACAGGTTGTCACAGAACAAACAAGTAAGCAAACACTTGTACCAATTTACTCAGGACTCAGTAACAATTTTCTAAGAATATTGGGTGGAAAAAAAAAAAAAGGTACAGAAGGAAACACTACCCAAATACTCAGGGAGGAGGGACAACCTCAAAAATTAGGTGACCTATGAATCGCTCACCGTTAAGGACCACAGGAGGTCACTTAGCAGAAAGGAACTGGTGTAGGAGTAAAAGGATTATAAGTAGAGCCAGGGGCCCTTATTGTGTAAATGATATGTAATCTGTTCCATTTGGGCAATAAACCAATAAACCAAATGTAGGAGTGCAAGGCCACCATAGTAGGGGGTTCAGCTTGTTTCCATGATTTAGCTACTAGACATCGCGCTGCAGCAAGGATATGGGAAGCTTATTTTGCGGACTGCCTATCATTAACAATCAGAGGATAGCAAAGAAGAAAGGACCATGGGTCTTTCCAGGTGGGACACTGAAGCGGGAGGAGAAGAGGACCCTAACTCATCATCATCATCATCATCATCATTTATTTATATAGCGCCACTTATTCCGCAGCGCTGTACAGAGAACTCATTCACATCAGTCCCTGCCCCATTGGAGCTTACAGTCTAAATTACCTCATATAGACACACACACACACACACACACAGACAGACAGAGAGGGGGACAGACAGACAGGGAGAGACTAGGGTCAATTTAGATAGCAGCCAATTAACCTACCAGTATGTTTTTGGAGTGTGGGAGGAAACCGGAGCACCCGGAGGAAACCCACGCAAACACAGGGAGAACATACAAACTCCACACAGATATGGCCATGGTCGGGAATCGAACTCATGACCCCAGTGCTGTGAGGCAGAAGTGCTAACCACTAGGCCACTGTGCTGCCCACAACTCGATCCCAAAAGGAGGATATTTTAGGACAGGTCCACCAAATATGTAAAAAGGATGCCACCTGGCCACAACCCCGCCAACATAGTGGAGAACTAGAGGGAAACATTCTAGTAATTTTATTGGGGGTGTAGTACCACCGGTAGAGTATTTTATATGCGTTCTCCTTGATCAAGGTGGAAATAAAGCTGGTGGCAACCTGCCCCCTTATTATCTCCCAATAATCCTCCTCTGGCGGAGGAAGGGGGGGGGGAACAGATCCCTCTCCCACTCTGTCTCATGTCTACCACCAGGAGGGAAACTCCCAATGCAAGTTTAATGTATTTGTGTATGTATTAGAGATGAGTGAACCAGCCCGTGTTTTGTTTCCAGAACCAGGCATCTAAAAAAACGCACAAGCTCATGTAATTTTCAGGTGTATTTGTTTCTACATTTGTTCTTATATCAATTACAGTCATTTATAGTCTGTTTTATAAGGACCACCTTCTAATTAGCACCATTATGAGTTAGCTGGCTGGCTACCTACATCCAATATTAAATGGATTGATGGAAAATTAACTTGTTCTCTCCTTTACACATACGGACCTCTTGCTTTTAAACCAAATCTCTAGCTTCAAGGCAGCGTTCTGTCTTACTACTACTAGGAAATGGCATTGGACGCAAATGAAACAGACAGAACAGACCGAGAGTCTTCCTCAATATACGTCCTCATCACTGTGATTACCCAATATATGAGAAGTGACTCTGAAATGTCAGACCTACAACTCATTGACACACTTGCCCTCTCTTCGGGATCATGTGAAGGCCCAATTATTATTACTATTATTCAGCCTCCGTACTCTTAGAGGTGTCTGTTTTGAAGGTGACATACCTATACTTAGAGCTAGAAGTTTTATGTTTGTTTTATTTTGTCACTGCTTACTCAGGGTATGACCTAAATCATACTTGCCAACTCTCCCGGAAAGTCCGGGAGACTCCCGAAATTCGGGCATTTCTCCCGCATCCCACAATTCCCTTGTTTAAATGACGCGATTCACTGAGAATCGCATCATTTTGGCCCCGCCCCCCGCAACAAAACGTCATTTTAGTCGTTAGGGCGGGGCCAAAATGACGCGATTCGAGGCTCCCCTCCCGGCTTGTAGTCACGCCCCTCTCCTGGACGTCGCCTACCGAAAGTAGGCAAGTATGACTTAAATTTATTTTAGATATTGTTTTGTGCTTTCTTGTTTTGAGTGAGCACTCTTTATATATTCCACTTTTTACCTCTTGTTTGGCAATGTCCTTCACACAGCCTCGATCAGTTTACGTTTGCAATTAAATTAATATTTCAACTTGGTAACCAAATATTATTTAATAATAGTTTATCTGGCAGTCTTCTTGACTTGAAGAGCTTTATTGCTCTCTGATTACTTTTCAGATCATCATAAATGAATTCTAGCTAGTGTTTGCTTAACTATGCTGCAGTAATGATTAAACTTCACGTTTTGTTTGAAAACAATTAATAAACAAAGACCCCAGAGTAACTAACAGTCACCACTGAAGTTATTTAAATATGGTAGGTACCTATATGGTACCCTTTGTCCTTATACAGTAGCAAACATCCCCGTTATGTACCGTGCCTGGCAGAAAGACGGACAGATCTCTGAACTGCAACTTCCCACTTCCAGGCTATAGGGCTGTGATTCCCTTTACATTAATATTTGTTAATTAGGTAATGATGTAATAATAGTAAGGTACTTTGCATTTGGTAGTTTTACACTCATGTGCGCTACTATCTGCAGTGGACTCAAAGAGATCCCAGATCTGGACCCTCTCCCACCCACTTCCCGACACAAACTGATGTCCATCACGAGAAGAGAGTGGTATAGATACACGTTGCAGAGTCCAAAGTGCTCAAGATTCCGACATCACTGATGTGGAAATTCCGAGTCTCAACTTAGATTGGTAAAACTTAGAACTGTCTGATTCATCCGATTCTGAACCGCTCATCTCTAGCATGTGTAAGTTTATCAGGCACCACAGAATGACATGTCTCCCCACGGCAGCAACGTGATAGGGAACATGGATATGTTGCAAAGGGGGCATGGCCGACACGTCCCCAGAGGGCTGCCTACAGCTGTAAAGCGATAGGATGCCCTTTCCCAACCCTCAACATTACCACCCTAAACTCGAGACTGTCCCACTGAAATCAAGACAGTTGGGAGGTACAGAATGATCATAAGAGTTTTATAGCATATATCGCAAAATACCAACAGCAATCCATTTATCATAGGTCTTTTTGTGCGGCTTTCGTCCCGAGATTGTTAAACTTTGACTAGCAATACGTATAGCAGAAAAGAAGACCCGTTGATTATTACCAGCACTTTTGCAGTGACCCCTCTCTCTATATTTTTCTATATCACAGTCTAAATTCTCTACAAAACACACAATTAGCGGCTATTTTTTGCAGCAGCCAATTAACCTACCAGTATGTTTTCTGTTGTTGTTTTTTGGTATGTGGGGGGAGTAAACCAGAGTACCGGCAGGAAACCCGCACAAATACGGGGAGAACATAAAAACTGCACACAGTTAGGGCACGTCAAGGTAATGCTAACCAGTGTGCCACCGTGTGGCCCATGTATTTATCGTGGCTGACCTGACCTATATGAAACATTCACCTTTTTCAGCACCAGGGGGTAAATGTATCAAGCTGAGAGTTTTCCGGCGGGTTTGAAAACTGGAGATGTTGCCTATAGCAACCAATCAGGTTCTAGCTATCATTTTGTAGAATGTACTAAATAAGTGATAGCTAGAATCTGATTGGTTTTTCAAACCCGCTGGAAAACTCTCAGCTTGATACATTTACCCCCAGATTGATATTCCTGGTCCAGTCAGCAACTTCTTAATACATTGTGAATGGCTGGTAGGTGACGCATTAGGCTGCATAAAATAAACTATAAGAAGCTGTGAACACACCACAACAGTACAAGCCTTTGTGTTCACCGGTGCACAAGTCAGCTCCTTTCTTCATCTTCATAGCTGTCAAATGAATCATTTTATCCACATAGAAAGTCATAAAAAGGAGCTGCTAACGCCAAGACAGTTACAAGTGTGCCTACAGCTGGCAGGAGGACGTGCCCCCACACCCTGGAGCCATACAATGATCACAGGCGTGTCCCAAACACTGTTCCCTAAGAGTTTCCTCATGTCGGGTGCAGTTGAATGGACAGCATTCCAAGTCCTTACTGTGTGACTGAATTCACAGAGGCCTGGGTGCGTCCGTGTACTCCAGCTGTACTCCTCTCTGGGCTGTGTAGGACAATGTACGTTACTAGCTGGAAACCTAATGCCTTCTGCAAAATGTACATTGGATCACACATTAGCACCATTCTTACGTCAATTGTTTACCTCTTAACCACTGGTTCTGAGATAGACTAAATCTAAAATGTAATGTGTCTGCGTTATATTCTTGGGCCACCTGATGTCTCAAAATTGTCCAATCCTTTATTCAGACTTTAAAATTCAGCCATGAAATTGCTGATTTGTGTGCAGCGAAGCAAGATTTCCGTTTCGAAAATTGCTGAAAATATGTTGAGTTTAATCCTAGTCTTACGTGTTTTTATAAAATATTTGTCCTGTATCTTTCAAGAAATTGAAACTGGGAATTTAGGATTTTCATACTAAAAAGATCTGTGGCTCAGCCTGACTGCTGATCTACACCGAAGGTTGTTTTAAAGTGTACACAGTGGAGGCAGCTTATTGGTTGACTAAGAAATATTGACCTCCCGATAAACATAAACTGTCAGCTTAATGTTTTTTCTCCCTGATTTTAGCTGTGGAATCCATGAGATCAGTTCCATTGTGTCTCTACGTGATCCTTGCCCAGCAGCTCAGACTCGCGCATACTGTATTCAGTGAATGTGTCTGTGCTGCAGATTCTCTGAGCTTTAGATTACAGTCAGGTAGTAATTTATCAAGCTGCTTAATTTTTTTGGTGCAAACCACTTTTTTTTTTTTTAGGAACTGACGCTGGGCATCCATTTACCGGGTTGTGGTCTGATGGCAAAAATCGATTAGCATATGGCTGTCAGTGTACACCTTGGGCGTTCATCAGAGGAGCCCTGACGTGTAGAGATTGCATTGTCCATCATAAGACAGTAATGTCAGACTGTTTCCTGGAGCTGGGGGACCCGAGTCAGGGTTAGAGCTTATAACTGGCTGCTGGTTGAAAGGCTAAAGTGCTCTCCTGGTAAGGAGCCGGCTGTCATTTCTAGCCATGATTCGGGAAGATCTCCTTATAGTTGTAATTATGGGTACCCTGCTGAATTTAATAAATGGTGATGATCCATGCGGAGGTACCACCACTTAAATACTAGTGTAGGGAACGGGGAGTGTTTTGGTTCAATAATTTTTACATTTTTTTGATGATCATGAAATCACTTCAAGAATATTAAACTCTTGTATATGCAGTGATATGGATCCACTATATACCACAGGAGCAAGCAGCATTGTCTGTTTATATCTGTTCTGATACACAAGCTCTTACGGGTCTGGTTACCAAGGGGCATATTTAACAAGCAGCGCAGAAAGATCCCTCCACACACGCGCTGTAAAGCTCTGCTCTTCGGAGCAGAGTTGAACAGTGCTGCAAAATATCAGAAACAGTAATGTACGCCAGCCTGTACAGATAGTTTGCTATAGACCAGTGTTGGCTAACCTGTGACACGCCAGGTGTTGTGAAACTACAGGTCCCAGCATACCCTTCCAGCAATAAGCTGCTATATATTGGCAAAGCATGCTGGGACTTGTAGTTTCACAACACCTGGAGTGTCACAGGTTAGCCAACACTGCTATAGACTTTGCTTACACTGATAGTCGGCAGAGGTCAGATAATTAACTTTCACAATGGAATGATAACTCCCTAATAATACCCCTTCTCAGTCCCTCTCTCGTTTCCCTCCTCATACATAGGTTTCCCATGAACAGATCTTTTTTTTTTATAAAGTAAATTTTTATTGAACAACAGATCTAGTTAAAAATATAAAATTATAGG
The DNA here is from genome assembly GCF_038048845.1 of Mixophyes fleayi. Taxonomy (NCBI): domain Eukaryota; kingdom Metazoa; phylum Chordata; class Amphibia; order Anura; family Limnodynastidae; genus Mixophyes; species Mixophyes fleayi. Next base: position 82,870,619 of record NC_134412.1, on the reverse strand, counting down.
CTTGTGTTTTTGACATTCTGGATAAATTCGGCATATCCAGTTTAATATAACAGGTGTGCAGCCCAGCAACAGCTGCTTGGAATATAAGGAAGTCAATTTAAAACCTTTGGATAGTGCTTCTTTCATAGCCAGAGACAAAGGGCTCTATGTACTAACATATATAGTGTCCTAATGTTTACTTATGACATGGAACGCGGCTCTGCGGAGGAAAAAACTGAGGAATTTGGCACATGGAGGATGGAAGGGAACGGTACTCCCATCTATTAATCTTATTCCCATGCGTGCGCAAACTAGTTCAGCCCCAACTCCTCCTCCAGACACGCCCCCTGGAAGATGACCGCGCAAAGTGCCCAAGAGGAGGGAAATATTGCAGAGAGAGTGGAAATGCGCTGCTCTTTCCTCCATATTTGCCTTACAACACATAGCCCAAACCACTAAGCCGGTGGCTCAGTGGTTAGCACTTCTGCCTCTCAGCAGTGGGGTCATGAGTTCGATTCCCGACCATGGCCTTATCTGTGAGGAGTTTGTATGTTCTCCCCGTGTTTTACGTGGGTTTCCTCCAGGTGCTCCGGTTTCCTCCCACATTCCAAAAACATACTGGTAGGTTAATTGGCAGCTATCAAAAATTGACCCTAGTCCAGTGGTTCCCAAACTGTGCGCCTGGGGTGCCTCGGCGATCTCACAGAGGTGCCTTAGCCAGGGCCAGTGGTAAGCAAGGCGGGGGACTACTTGGTAATTATTTTGGCTTAGGGATCCACTGCCCTAGTCTGTGTGTGTGTATGTTAGGGAATTTAGACTGTAAGCTCCAATGGGGCCGGGACTGATGTGAGTGAGTTCTCTGTACAGCGCTGCGGAATTAGTGGCGCTATATAAATAAATGATGATGATCCCTGGTATATTAGCTACTTAACACTTTATAACTTATCTAATATGTACACAACAAATAACCTACAGCATCTGTACACATATCTAGTCTTTGTCAGATCACTGGGGACACTGTACATAAATTTTGCAGAACTAAACAGCCTGTCGTTTGTGTGTTTGTGGTTTTATGTATTTGGCTCATGGTAACCAATTACTAATGTTTGGCAGATCAGGTTATTTTGGATGCCGCAGAGCCCCACACTGTAGATGATTTTATATTTAAAGGACCAGAAACAATGACGCCCATGTAATCACAAGATCTGCCTGCCTTTGCTTGCGTGCTTACTTTGTATTTTTTGTTTTTCCTAATAGCTGCTAAAGGAGAAAAAGTTGCAAACCGATGTCCTCTGTGCCATGACAACTTTGTACCTGGAGAAGAGGTAATATGAGATTAATAACGGGTCCTGAGAGCCTGCACACACGGTGTTAATGTACCGTTCACACGTGTTCCTAATAGAATATCTGCCAGCACAGAGTAGCAGGGTGGGAAACTCGTCCTCTCAGCTCATAATTCAGCTTGGACAGCTCAGATAAACAATGTATTTCAATTCTGTCACTTTATTATTTCCCGATTCTTCTGTCCCTTTCCAATCTCTCTCTCTCTTATGAACTCTCCTCATTGTTTCTTGTCATCAAGTCACATTCTCTCATTACACACACGCCACATGCTGACAGTTTTACAGATCTGATGTATAAGCAGTGTTTAATCACATGCCTAAAATCTATCCTCCAATCAGTGTTGAGCGTTGTCTTTGAAGTTTGCCAAGCTAATGAACTCGACTCCTGGACATGTGATAGTTTTGCAAATACCTCTGTTATGAGCATAATGAATTTACACACACACAATGCAATTATAGTTACACAAGGATGGGGATCGACAGTGTTGAATACACAAAAATGGAACATGCAGTCCACTTTTTCGTTGTGTAAAAGACAGACATATTAATATACTTATATACATAACAAAGTAAACATCAATATCACTTGTATATACAAATACCTTAGTTGTATATTTAGTACACAAGTGACATGTTTATACTATACACAAGTGACATTTTGTTACACCAATGACTTATTATACAGCATTAAAATTGTATTTTTACCTTCCTCTCTGCTGGACACAGCACAGTGTCTCGGTGGTTAGCACTTCTGCCTCACAGCACCAGGGTCATGAGTTTGATTCCCAACCATGGCCTTAGCTGTGAGGAGTTTGTATGTTCTCCCCGTGTTTGCGTGGGTTTCCTCCGGGTGCTCCGGTTTCCTCCCATACTCCAAAAACATACTGGTAGGCTAATTGGCTGCTAACAAAATTGACCCTACTCTGTGGGTATGGTAGGGAATTTAGGCTGTAAGCCCCAATGGGGAGGGGACTGATGTGAGTGAGTTCTCTGTACAGCGCTGCGGAATTAGTGGCGCTATATAAATAACTGATGATGATGATGATACATACTGCAGTCTGGTTGCTCTACATCTCTATCCTGACCATATTTATACAGCAGCTGGTAATGCATCTGGTCCCTATAGGGGCAGCAACCAATAGATTCTGTTCCTGATTGCCTACACGCAGCAGTGACCGTGAGCGCTTTGGGCTGAGCGCAAAATCGATGCCCGCTCCTACATTCAACGGCTGCGGTTGCTAGGAAACATGGACGTCGTCAGCTGTACGGGGACCAGTAGTAGTGTAGGAGAGGGATATAAACTAATAACATAAATGTGTATACATATAAAAACAATTAAAATTAAAGAGGTTAAAAATGTAAAACCTAAAAAAAGAAATAAAAAAAAAAAACCACTTTCCACTTAACCTCCTAGCATCTAAAACTGTCATAAAAGTCACATTTTTTGTAATGTACACCTGTTTGGTATTGCTATACTTTGATGAATTAGTTTGATACATTTTGGAATAAATATCTGAAGTTTCTCTTATTATGTGAAAGTAACTATGGCAAAAGAATATTTTTCTTTTAACCATAAAATAAACTGATATTGGCCCTGATTCATTAAGGACAGTAAGGCAAAAAAAGAGTACGTTTTCTCCTGGACAAAACCATGTACAATACAAGGGGTGCAAATGAGTTTATTATTTTGCACATAAGTTAAATACTGGCTGTTTTTTATGTAATACCCAAATACTTGATAGCTTTATTTTTGCATTGAAATTTAATGTTGATCTAGGACATACCCTATCTTAATTATAAATCTCTCCCCATATTTTAAATTTACCTCCCCCCTCCAATGCAGCATGGTTTTGCCAAGGTGCAAAGTTACTATTTTTTTTTTTTTGCTTTACTTTCCTTAATGAATCGGCCCCATTGATTCTAAAGTGCTATCAAAAGAAAGCCTGATCTGTCCTCCGAGTATATAATTCAGCCGGGTGGTGTAACATAACTCCCAAAATGTATGAAAGTAAAACATGACAAATGCAGCGTGGTCTGCTTCAACTTATTTTAAGAGGTTTCCCCTTTTTAATCATAAATTCTTGACACATCCAGCGTGGAAACGTGACACAGAAATATGTCCCGGGGCACCGATCGGGAATCGCTATGTAAGATATCATGGCCACACCACTGATTTCATGTTCTAGCAGGTAATATATCATCTTACCTCATTAATTTCAGAGCAGACATAAGGCCAGTCAGGCTGTTATCAAACTGTACCAGCAAAATCAGTGTTCTAAAATAGAACTGAACCTTATATTGTTCACTCGGTTTATGTTGCTTCGGACAAGCTGCCAACAAGCATTTTTCTGTAGGGGATTTATCCTCTAGACTCCGGTATAGAGTTGAACATTTCCTTTTATTTCTCAATCAGCTTTAAACTTTCTTGTAAGAGATCTCACCAAACCACCTGTATTAAAGGACACAGAGTTATAATTTCAAATAAAGGCATTTTGTCCTCCGCTCGGCTCATTTACTGCTTGAATTCCAGTGCAGCCTCCGCGTCTCGTACGTTTCTTTAATTGGAAAAAGAAAATCGGTATGAAGGCCGTTTCTTTGTTACGTGATATTTCACTTCATTCCAGGAAAAGATTAAATGGAAGGTCCTTGGCAGAAGGCTAGTGGGTTAATTTTCAGTCTTTTATGTTAAATATATTTTATGAAGAAAAGCTCAATAGAGAAGGTCAGCGTTTCGCCAACCCTGCGGTAAATGGATGCCGGGCTGTGTTGGTTCAAGTGATTGATGAGGCAACTAAATCCAGTTTAAGTAATAAAAAGTTTGACACCTAGGGGCAAATGTATTTTAATATGGTGGTATGGTCTAGACACTTGTTTTTGTGATACACAGAGAGCACATTTTGTTGGCTGAATTAATATTCTTGAGAATGTAGCCTATCCACTCACTAGAAACCAATGACATCAATGAGACGCAGCTCAAACCGCCATTTTGTACGTCAGTATTAATAAAAATGCAGCCTGTTCGTTCTCTAATAACTAGCGGCATCACTGAGACACAGTGGAGGCAGCCATTTTGTGCGTCGGAGGATGGAAAAAAAACGTTTTTATTAATACTGATGCACAAAATGGCTGCCTTCACTGTGTCTCAGTGATGTCAGTAATTATTAGAGAACGGACAGGCACCGTTCTTATTAATACTAATAATTACTGACATCACAGACACAGTGGAAGCAGCCATTTTGTGCGTCCGTATTAATAAGAACGGCGCCTATCCATTCTCTTATAACTAGCGGTATCGCTGAGACACAGTGGAAGCAGCCATTTTATGCGTCAGTATTAATAAGAACGCAGCCAGTCCGTTCTCTAATAACTAGTGGCATTACTAGACACAGTGGAGGCAGCCATTTTGTGCGTCAGTATTAATAAGAACGCCACCTGTTTGTTCTCTAATAACTAGTGTCATCACTGAGACACAGTGGAAGCAGCCATTTTATGTGTCAGTATTAATAAGAACGGTGCCTGTCCGTTCTCTAGTAACTAGTGTCATCACTGAGACACAGTGGAAGCAGCCATTTTATGCGTCAGTATTAATAAGAACGGCGCCTGTCCGTTCTCTAATAACTAGTGTCATCACTGAGACACAGTGGAAGCAGCCATTTTATGCGTCAGTATTAATAAGAACGGCGCCTGTCCGTTCTCTAATAACTAGTGTCATCACTGAGACACAGTGGAGGCAGCCATTTTATGCGTCAGTATTAATAAGAACGGTGCCTGTCCGTTCTCTAGTAACTAGTGTCATCACTGAGACACAGTGGAAGCAGCCATTTTATGCGTCAGTATTAATAAGAACGGCGCCTGTCCGTTCTCTAATAACTAGTGTCACATCACTGAGACACAGTGGAGGCAGCCATTTTATGCGTCAGTATTAATAAGAACGGCGCCTGTCCGTTCTCTAATAACTAGTGTCATCACTGAGACACAGTGGAGGCAGCCATTTTATGCGTCAGTATTAATAAGAACGGCGCCTGTCCGTTCTCTAATAACTAGTGTCATCACTGAGACACAGTGGAAGCAGCCATTTTATGCGTCAGTATTAATAAGAACGGCGCCTGTCCGTTCTCTAATAACTAGTGTCATCACTGAGACACAGTGGAGGCAGCCATTTTATGCGTCAGTATTAATAAGAACGCAGCCTGTCCGTTCTCTAATAACTAGTGTCATCACTGAGACACAGTGGAGGCAGCCATTTTGACAGCTGAAATAATCATTAGAATTCATAAAAGCTGCTATTGCTAAAATAAAAACTAGCGCTCACAGTTTCATGACCTTTTATTTCCTCTACCAGTAAACTGTTAAATAAAAATTACGTCTATTGATTTTTCTTTTGTTCTGCGGAAAGACAACAGACAAGATGAACTAATCCCTGTTTTCATAGGATTAGGCTAACACCTGCAGTATTTCCAGTCACATTAGCAGTGGGCTTGGCGTGTTTACATGTATAAATACTGTTTAGATGAGACTATTGTATCCACTTTCTCCACCCTGTACACTTCCCATGTTTGCTCTTACAACATTATAACCGCCCTACTCCCAGTCACTGCTGTCCAGCTCTACAGAGTGCCAACTTCTACATTAATCCTTTGCAGCGCCATGGGCCTAACACTCTATTCTGTGGGAGTGTAGGTGGTTCTCCTAACATTATCATCACATCGTTATATTATATAGTTATATAAAAGTTTCTATATTCTAATTACATCTACTACCTTGTAGTGTAAGGAATTCCACAGCTTAATCACTCTTACTGTAAAGAACCCTTCCTGTGCTTATAGTGAATCTGCCTCCCTTTCATTTGCCATCCGTGACCCCTTGTCCATGATGATCATGGTATGAAACGTTTGCAGACAAATCTCTGTATTGACCTCTAATATATTTATACGTATTGGTTAGGACCACCTCTAAGGCGTCCAAAGTAAATAAACCTAGTTTTTCTAGCTTCTCTTTATAAAGGAACCCTTCCTTCCAAAGATAATGAGGTTCATTTATGGATTGCGGAAAATGCTGACACACCTTGACCGCCTAGCGCATGTAAATTTTCATACCTACTTCTTCATCTTCGGCAATACCGCCATAAAATCAGTCTGCACCTACATTTACTGGTTGGTGGAAAATTAGCAAATGCGTTGGAGAGAAAATGCAAAAACATCCTATCAAAGTCCAACCTACCTTCACTTTAGAACCACCCTGTTCGTTAATTACCACTTTTACTATTTTCTCCTAAAATACTGTCTGGTTAATCTTATTTATGCTGTAAATACCCTCAAAGGGTTGTATGTATGTGTTGGGGGTGGAAGCTATTATTTTGCTCCCAATTACGCTGTTCATCTTCCCTTCAAAATGATCCCTCTGTAAAGCATCGATCTGAATGGATAACACTCCACCGTTTGATTCCCAAATATATCCTATAGTTCCTAGATGCTATATCATGGAAGTCACCACAGGTATTTGAATGTGATACTTCTCCTTAGTGATGTTTGTTTTTTTTAAACGTCTGCTGAGGTAAATTTAAATAAAAGTGATAATATATCAAATGAAGTGTCCGTCTTTGGACATCTGAAACGTTGGGGTGTATAAGATCTGGACAGCGACACAGACGTTGGTAGTGACATTACACTGCGATCGGTCTTTACTACAGAACCACCTCTTGTGACTACAGGCCTCCTGTGGGATCTTCTACACCGGTTGCTGAAGGTGGCACTGCTTCCAGTGGCTGGACAGTGTACCCGCCTCTCTACCGGATGGTCAGCCACATACCGTAGCCATTCCCATCTTCATGCTCTGCCGCTAGTGTAGCAGTTTCTATGACTTTTGCCTATGTGTACTATTAGTGGAAGCATATGGGTGATTCTTCTGTACCCCTGTACGGCACAGAAAGGGTCATTTCCGAGCCACAAGTGTAAAACATTTTACGTATGAGCAGTGTTTTTCAGGCCAAGATGGCTGCATTTGTAAGGGAACAAAATGTAGCACTGGCTGATGGGAGCTTTCGGGCGGATTAAGGGCGTTGCTTGCTAGGTGCACCTACGTTTGCACTGAAGTGCAGAGACAAGCTGAAAATTTAATTAGTAAAAGTAGATTTGACTTTGTGACATTTGTACTGTTCATCCTACATATTTTTCAGACCATCCGCTAACCCTCAGAGCGATGTGGTGATTTGCTTTTATGGGAGTGTTCCCAAACACAGTGTAGTATGTGAGCACCCAGAATATTAGCATTGAAGTGGTTGCCTACAGACAGTGGACGGAGCCATTGTGCGAATTTTGCGGCTTATGTACTAGATACCGCTGAGGCACAAAGTACCGGCAACCACGTTGTGAGTTGAACTATTATTTGTGATTATGCAATTCAAGATTCAATTTAGAATTATCACCAGCCAACACCGACATCACGGAGTCTGTTTTTAGTGAATTGACAGGCTGCAATTTCATGCATATTGAGTCAAAATGGCTGCCTCTAGTGTGTTTATACAAAGTAAATATAAAAACTCCCCCTATTATAGCTTTCTGTGCATACCTGACAGCAGCTTTGTCATTAATAATACATTCCACACAGTGTGGATAAATATTCACATAACATAACGTGTGTTACCATGTGAACAGATATGTGTCTAGCACATGTAGTTTACCAAAGTAGTTTTTTTATTTGCACTTATTTCATTTGTAATGACGCAATTTCTATATAATAGAAATGTACATAGAGATCAATAAGATAAATAATTGTGGCGATACTTATTTTAAATACAGAGCACTGCCCAGGCCGGGAGACAAAGGAAGGAACAGTGATAGGGCAGGGGGACAGCAAAGCACTGTGGGTTTTTTAAATGGATCTAGGTGCAAAGCATTGTGGGTTTTCTAAATGGCCCTAGAGACTTGTCACTGAAATCCTGGGACTGGTCTGGTCAGGGCCGAGTGTTACCAAGAAACATGTTATCACAGCCCCACCAGCAGGTTTGACTGATTGGTAATACTGGCTCGAAAGTTTTTTGTATCTTTGTCATGAAGCTGATTTTTTTCTGGAGGTTTTCCTATAACTCATTGTTCCCTTTGTTCTCGGTGGGGGAGATTTATAGGGATGCCGCCGGGGTTAAAAAAATTTCTCCTGGAAACATTTTGATTCTTCTTCCATTTCCCAGGGCTCCTCATTTTTCTTCCAAAACCAGCCTAAAACCATGGGAGAGTAGTGGGGAGAACCAGTTGCAGACTTCAGTCAAGAGATTGTAGCTTCTGATTGGTTCTCCCACTCGCACCTCCCCCAACAAAGATTTAAAATGGCAAATGGAACTGATTTGTTAGTTCTGTATTGGCCTACACTACAAAAGACCCAGGTGCTGCTACATGCATACCTCCCAGGGCTCTGTCTAGGAGTAGAAACGCGTTAGTATCATTTTTATAGTAGGTGGTGATGGAGCTTTAATGTAAATGAACTAGGCGTGTTAGTATATTTGTTCAATGTAATCACCGTCAAACACAGTACACAGAGCACTTCTGTGATATCGTCATGCTCTGTATCCATGTGGTCATTGGGGTTGTAGAACAAATTTCTTGTGTGTGAATGTTATAGAGACTGTTGCATCTTCACCTGGTAGGTCGTAAGCTCTGATCACATTTTGCGCTAATATAAGGTATAAATGTTTTATGAACATGTCCCTGAAATGCGTCTTTTCATGTTGTCAGGCCTGGAAATCCCACCTGATGGGGAAGGATGGCTGCAAAATGAATCCTCGCAGGACACTGGCTCTACAAAGAACACAGCTAGGAGCGCAAGGTAAGAGATCTGTGATAAAGTGTTATACACACCTCTTGCCTATTCACAGGATGAGCGGCAGTCATTTGTAAATGCAGCCTGTCAATGCACTCGGGGGTCATTGACATCACATCACCTTAATAAGAGCACCTGTTACCCCCTTTTACTGCCCTCATAGCCCACCAATGCGCCTACTCCATACGCAAGAAGTGCCCTTACCCCATCCGTCCTCTTATCGGCCTGTGCAGACTGCTGCTCCTCCCCAAACCTATGCACTCTGACAGAAATCTGGGTGCATCATTTTGTGCTACACTCACTTTTAGGCAACGCCTCATCCCGCAGTGACAGATCTGTTTCCTAGGGAATGGACAGGCTGCCTTCTCATATATATTGGTGCAGCCCACAAAATGGCCGCCTCTAGTGTGTTAATGACACAGGTCCTGTTTGTTGAAGTGAACCCAGGACTTACCTTCTTTCTGCCACTGAAAATCTGCTTTTCTTTTATCTGATCAACACTAGACTAAGGTGCTTAATGGGAACATAGTAAAGTTATATTTTAGTAACAGCATTAAGGCTAATTGCTTTTGGAAGGGTGGTCCCAGGACCTGTCTTTACATTCTGTCAGAGTGGCGTTAAGGACTACAGTATTTATTTAAAAAAAAGTGACACGTTTGTCTTAATAATAATGTTATTTGTGAAGTAAAATAAAGGTGAAAACATTACCCCATGACATTAGTAGAAATAATTCTGTCACCTCTTTTTATCTCTTTAGCATCAAATATACGTAATAAGAGATGATAACAAACATAAGAGGGCAAAGCCTTCTTTCATGTGTTTGTTTTCTGTACAGATACTTAGTAGTCCATCTCCCATAACATAGTGTAATATGATAACAAGAAGCTGAATTAATCAGAGTCTATACAAGTTGATGTGTTTACGTCTCTGGGTACAAATCCTGCGGTGTGCCAGGATTCTTGGGCTCCTTGTTGTGTGTTTTGTCTGTTCCACGTGGTTCTTGCTGCTAATCCCATACTTTATCTTTACCCAGCGGCACTTAAAGTCGGGGGATCGACAATAACAAAAACAGGGACCACGGGAGCGAAGCAACGGCCGCCTATTACCGGCAGTAAGATCCCAGCCCCAAGAGCGGGATTAAATAAAACTACAAGCAAACCGCAACCAAAGCGATGATGGAAAACGCTGACTTGTGTAAACAGAGACTGACAGGACTCTGGCCCAGCAATATCTATAGCCAGTAATAGCCGCTAGTGTCATCATTCCCTCCTCCTATTATATTTCACATCTGATTTCCTAAATTAATCACGTTTTATATAAATTATGTTAGGGAAACAGACAGCTATCCAATCATGCTACATTCCGTACCGCAAAGTGTTCAATACTGTCTTAATCATGTGATCCTCCATTATACATGTGTCATAACTGTAATAGATCCGGTCTGCCAACACGTTAGGGCCACCTCCTTCATTTATGTAAACTTTTAATTTTAGCCTAATTTATGACTTCAATTAATCGTGAGAAGGGACATCAGACCTTAATATGTGTGTTGCTAGCATACATCTCAGTGTTTATTTTACATTGGTTGATATTCGCCTAGAATCGTGCGTTCTCATAAAAGGTGCGCTTAGTAGGTGGAACGCGTAGGCCTAGTGTCCGCCACTTCTGGGGGTGTGGGGAGAAAACAAGTCATTTTGCAGGGAGAAAAATCTTGTACTCCCATTTGGGAAACAGAAGACACCTCTAATTGCTCCTGCTATCTAATTTATATAGTATATCATTTATATTCACATTAGTAAATTTAATTTTTGCATAAGCATGTATAACTAGACGCAATCCCGCACTTAGCCCATGTTCAAAATGGAAACCCTGCAAGCTTATCCCGGCGGAACATTTTGCATCCCTGAAACATCAATATATGTGAAAAACATGCACGTTGCTTAACATTTATGCAAGACAGATACAGACATCATTTTCAATGTGGAACCCACACCTCTGACTCTTTGTGAATGACCCTTAACCTTGACCCTTAACCTTGTACTTACTCTGTACTTAGACCATAGTATCCAATCGGCTATTAGCTTTTATCTGTCTAGTACAAGTTGTGCAATTAAAGCAAACCTCTGATTGGTTGCTATGGTTTTATTGCAGGTTTGCACCATCGAGCAATGTTAGGAAATAATCATCATTGCCTTCCATTTATAAAGCGGTACAAATAGTGTACAAGGCCCTGGGCATAAAAACGTGTCAACTTGAGTCTTGTTGGTCAAGATCGGCCAAAGTAACGTTCACGTGACATTGTAAAAATCTTTATTTACTTATATATGCACATTTAGACCTCAGCTTTCCAAATGGTTTGTGCCTAGAACTCACTTTATCATTAGCTATGCAGAATCTGTACTCTTGGGGTACATGATGGATATTCAGTATAATCACCTGTGTCCACCTATAAATGGAGTATCCCAGCAATATTCTTTGTGCAGGGAGAGTTTGCAGAATGGAGAAGTACCGTAAGTAACATAAGCTGTGTATGAAGCTGGCATTCCAACCCTCTAAGCGGAGACACTCCATGTTGTTCACTTGTATTCATAACAAACAAGGTACCAAACTAAATCAAAATTATACTTTCTATAATGTCTTAATCTTTTATAAAATCACTTCCGTCCACACACAAAGAGACTTTAGTCTTCAGTGTGTTCTTCAATGCAGGGGTCTCCAGTCTTATCCTCAGGACCGTTTCATAACCAACGGATTTAGCAGATACAATGTAATGGCATATAGTAAGAATGTGGCACAGATAAAGCCTATAGATTGTCCTCTCCATGTATTGTACCAGTTCTGTTACATGAAACCATTTGATTTTGGATTTCAGCTAGATCATAGAGAGGCACAGTGTGGCTCTCCTGTTGTTGTGGAACTACAGCATGATTTGTGAGTCAGAGGACACACTCTTTACTAAAACATGATTCCAAACTAGTTCAGAACATCTCATTTGTTCTGGGGAACATTCCCTTACGGATGTAACCTGTGTGCCTATATGAATTCTGCACTTACATAGTCCTGAGATTTAAGCTGGTGCCTCTGCCTCACACAGCCAAATGCTGTATCTCCGTAGTATGCGGGTCATTCATTCTGTGCATGTGAATTGCTTTTTTTTTTTTAACATCTATGTGTTTTATGGTGTAATATGTGTTTTATGTAAACAGAGTGTAAATTCATGATAATATATATATGTATTTTTATGACGTTGGTGTGCTTAATTCTTTTTCTGTCTTTATGTCTACTATGCAATGTCTGAATGAGCGGGGTGCTGCCTCTTGTTTTACATGGTGTGCTCAGATCAGAACATCATAAGCTGGGGGAACTTATCTCTTACTTGCCAACTCCCCCTGAATGTCAGGGAGACTCCCTGAAATAGGGGTAATCTCCCTCACTCCCTGAAGAGTCTGGCATTCTCCCTGATGCTGAGCCAGTACAAGACGTGGTTGGCTTCGCCATCTGTGGCATGATGACACAGTTCAGAATTTGTGTCCTATGTCTATGTTTTGATGCCTATGGAGGTGGCCATTTTCGTGGAGACCAAGATTTAATCAAAGACTAACCGGTAAGACAACATGACTTCAGTAATGGAGACAGAGATGTAAAAGACACTTCAGTCTCTAGAGATTCATTAGCTACTTTTCTTTAACGCATAGTTGCCTACTCTCCCGGAATATCCGGGAGACTCCCGCATTTCTGCGAGATCTCCCGGAAGAGCAGGACAACCTCCTGGTTCTCTCCCCTGCAACAGATAAGTGGTGGGGGGGGGCTTAATGACGCAAATATCGTGACATCTTAGCCCCTGTTGTAATTGGCCAAAATTGTGACAATCTAGGGGGCGGGGCCAAAATTATGAACGTCCACCTTTCCTGGGATCTCCCTGAAGCCAACGAGGAAAAGTTGGCAAGTTTGACATATCTGAGGAGTGGTACACACAGGGATAAGGTGCTGTAATCCATAGCATCGGATTGTGACATTCTTATATACCGTATAGAAAATAAAAGCAGACATCTGATGCTACCAGTTATTGCATATTTTTCCTGTGCATCACTTTTCAGAAATGCTCCCATTATTTAGATGAGATAATACTTCTATCTGTTAGTGCTTCATCTTATCTCAGGAGTTCTTTATCTATACCTGTCAACATTCAATTCCCATTCTCTGGTATCACTGCATATAAAACACAACAGCTGCACCTATATACCCTGCCTGCAAGATCTTCTAGAAATGCTTCCCTTATAAGTTATTCCTTTAATCATTTTCATCATTTTAAGTTCTGGGAGAGAAGTGAACCTGTAACTAGAGGAATTAATTTTAATGTTTGACATAGTCATGTAGAAAAATCGTTTTTTGTTTAGCTTTTAGAAGCACTGAATTAATTTTATATGATGATCTTTCTTTGGAATGTTTATGCTGTATACAGTTTAAGGATATTATTAGCAAACTCTTAACTACAGGAAATGAAGAACTTGATGAAAATAATGTTAAAATAAGTAGCTCCTTAGTTGGTAGTGCGCTATAGTTTTGCAAGCTCACAAATATTAGAAGAAAAAATCAAACAGGAATACATTTCAATTTATTAAAGAGAACAAATGTGATCCCCCCCATAAACGATTGAAGGACCCATTTACAGCTGACGACTCATTGGGGCATATTCAATTCCGATCCCGATTCTCGGGATCGCGCCGGAACGGCCGCGAATGTAATCCGCGGTACCGCAATAACGTGGATTTTCGTTGGATTTGCGTTATTGCGATACCGTATTATCGGCAGTAATGCGCATTTTTCGCGGTAACGTGCGTTACCGCGGATCGGATCGGAATTGAATATGCCCCATTGAGTTCTCTTTGGTAACAGACCTCTGTGTAACACTTTTTATTGGTAATGCCATGAAGGAAGTTTTATGAGTACACATGGGCAGCCAGATCACTAAATATTAATTTAATGCCCACTTTCAAACAATTGGTTTGCATTCACTTTATTTGGTCCAAAAATGTAGATTTGCCAATACAGTATAGTGTCTCTGAGCTTTAATTTACAAAATTTAGCACATCATGACCTGGAGTCATTTCGTTTTGTTTGGTAGCTCCAATAGAGCCTTAGGGGTAGAGTTACTAAAACCTCTAAGCAGGAAAAGTGGAGGTGTTGCCCCTAGCAATCATTCAGATTTTAGCTATCAATTCTTCATTCTGGTTATCATTCTAGAAAATGATAGCTAGAATCTGATTGGTTACTATGGACAATGCCTCCACTTTTCCTTTTTAGAGGTCTTAGTAAATCTACTCCCTTGTGTTCATTTTGCCCTTCAACTGTAATTCTGCATTACCTTCTTTATCTGGTAGCTCTGTGTAGGTAGGGTTCAAACACTAGGTCGTCCAAGCAGGGTACAGTGGGCAGCACGGTGGCTCAGTGGTTAGAACTTCTGCCTTACAGCACTGGGGTCATTAGTTCAACTCCCGACCATGGCCTTATCTGTGTGGAGTTTGTATGTTCTCCCTGTGTTTGCGTGGGTTTCCTCCCAGTGCTCCGGTTTCCTCCCACACTCCCAAAACATACTGGTTGGTTAATTGGCTGCTAACAAATTGACCCTAGTCTGTCTCCGTCTGTCTGCCTCCGTGTGTGTGTGTGTGTGTGTGTGTGTGTGTGTGTGTGTGTGTGTGTGTGTATGTTAGGGAATTTAGACTGTAAGTCCCGATGGGGCAGGGACTGATGTGAATGAGTTCTCTGTACAGCACTGCGGAATTAGTGGCGCTATATAAATAAATGGTGATGATGATAATGATGATCATGCAATTCATCATAGTACATGTAGTTTTGTCCCAAATCCACTGTGCAGAGATCGTTGATTTCCCTACAGCGGTGATACGGCACTAGGGATCCTCCGAGCTTTTACCTACGACCCTCAGCTCCTTCCTGCTTTATTACCAGATGTGGTTCTTATAACATTGTGTTACAATGCCTGCTGATATATTATTACAGATAGGTGTCTTTTTCTTTGATTAAATGTATTGTTTTACCTTATTACTGAGATTAAGGGTCCTGTGAGGCCCTTTTGAAGGTTAGAGGGCCACACACGTGGCCCCTGAAGGTATCAAGTTGGCTGTCACTGACCTACAGGCTGCAATTCCTCCAACAGGACTGCATATAAAATATATACAAACCTATAAAACTGTTACTGGGAATCACGGAGCACCTACAAATGTATTTCTGGGATCAGAAAATCACGCACATTTTTGCTGCAGACATTTAACTGTACTATAGATATTATTTAATGATTGGATTACACTTTAAGGATTAAACAATGAAATGTGATAAAGCAAAACATCTCTGTTTGTATTCACTACCTACTAGTGTGTTCATATATAGACCGAAGTATGTCATAATGAGAATTCACCAACTATTTATTCTGTCTTCTCACACTTACAGGAGAAAGCATGCGCCTTGTTACTCTTGCTCAAGTCCAAGTGAGTACAGTATTAGTAGGATTGTAGATCGCAATTTGTAATGTCATCATTTGTGGATACTAAAGTTAAGCTCCTCCATTCACTCAGTCCGCTGGGTCCATCCAACTGGACCGGTGCTGCTCTGCTCTACCGTAAGATCGCTGACCTATCTCAGACAGGCAGTGGTCAGTGCCCCCCTACCCCATGTCATGTCATCATCCAATGCATGCAGATGGGAAACATTACAGAGGAGCAATAAGGTCATCACCTCTGCCTGCTGGAGATACGGCAGCCGCGGTAGTAGCTCGGGGGGATGAGAAGGGGCCGGAACGGTGACGGCTTCGGGAGATATGGTGAATGTCTCATGTTTTATCTCACCACGGTGAACTGCAGCCAACACTACATGATTAATTTTATGTGGAGCAGTACTGTACAGGTAATTTATTCATTTTGCACCCTGCCCAAGTGGACCAAACAGTACAAATCCCCTATCACAAGTGCACACTATCAACCTACCAGTATGTTTTTTGGACAGGAGGAAATCAGAGCGCCTGCAGGAAACCCACCAGGCACTGGGAATACATACATGGCGGGAATCATACCCGTGGTGCCAGCAGTGCCAACCATTGGGCAAGCAATTTATTACGGGTTGCTGATATTCATAAAGATAGATAGAACATTGCTTTCTCCATCTAGATATCTATAGACCCAGCAAAAAAGAGATCTTGGTGACAAATTCATTATGTAAAATAGTAGGGTGTTTTTATGTACCAAGCAAGAAGTGAAATATATACATATATACCGGTATATGGAATGCAAAATGTGCGTACTTTGTGTTTTTAAAAGAAGTAATTTTGGCGTACGCATGTCCATGTCCAACTTGAACCGGATCTGTAGAAACGTCTCTTGTTCAATACGGGTCTGGGTACCTTCTGGTTATACGGCATTTGCTGTATTGAGACAGACAGAACACACTGCAGAATACAAACTATACATATATGGAATATTAAGTCCTATCAGAACACACAGAAAAGAAAAAAAAAAGTATTCAATGATTGTCACCTGTTAATAATATAATCATTAAGGAAAAGACTGGAGCGGACTTTTTTTTTCTGTAATTTTTTTTTTTTACATCAATGACGTATTGGTATGTTCTCACTGCGTACTGTATATAAATTAAATTTTTATAGATGCTCAGAACTGCATACACATGTTGTGGCGTACATAGACAGCCGCCATCACTAGTAATCGGCACTTACACCTGACCTGTAGCTGGTGCAAATGATACGACGGAAACATACCTACCTTAGAGATGCCCAAAGCTTGAATCGGACACTGCCACGTGCGCTTGTCCTTTGCACGCCCTTACTGTACATTGACTACCGTTCCGCCCTTCAAATCGTAGACTGTCGGAAGTGTCATTTACGTGCAGACATGAATTGCGTACTCTGTCACGCATGTGCAGAACGAAAGTACACAAAATACAGCACATAAATGGCCCTACATTCCATAATGAATCGGGCCCATAATGCTATGGTATTATGATTCCTTTTCACTGCTAACAGATATGAAAGTAAATTGTATCTTGCTTGACAACAGATTATAGAGCTGCTTCTACTGCCTGTGTTGAACACATTACTCACCTGACAGTCTTGCAAGAGCAGCTTTATAGAAGCGGTCCCTTTTCAAAATAAAGATATCTTAATGCAGTGGAGGGTGGAGATGTATTAGTAGTAGTAATCATTTTATTATGCTTCTTTGCTATGCTATTTTCTAAAATACCATTTACCGTGCAGCCATACTTGTATATAAAAGTGACAAAGAAAAAACAATTGACAAGGTAAAATAAGCAGTAAATGTATCAAACTTTCTAAAAAGGAAAAGTGGAGATGTTGCCCATAGCAACCAATCAGATTCTAGCTGTCATTTATCTAGTACATTCTTGACAATGATAGTTAGAATCTAATTGGTTGCTATGAGCAACACCTCCACTTTTCCTTTTTATTAAGTTTGATAAATCTACCCCAAGGTTAATAACACCTCACAATGTACACCGAGCGTAACCAGATTTGCGCAATTCTGATTGGTTGATCCTCTCGTGCTCTCAAGAGATCTAACTTACAGTTCAGCCATTTACAAGTCAGTTTAAAATGACTGCACCACAGAACTACAGGGTTGGGGAATTGTCAGTGAGATTTATTACTAAATATCTTGTCGAATATGGTAACACATGTCGCATGAAATCCATTACCTTTTCTTCCCTCACGACAGACATAATACACATGTTCTAAAATTCTTTTTCCGACAAGTCATTTCTCATGCACAGAATCCTCCCTCTTTCTACAAGTACTTATTTCCATAAGTCACTGGCTTGCTGCATTAATCAGTGCTGAATGAAACCATGTTCTTGGCTTTGTGAGATAATTTTAATAAAAATGAATGTTACACTCCACAGATTAGACAATGATTTGGAAATAAATGCAATTTTTTTTTGTGGCAAATGGGGAAACTTAGACAAAAAGAGCCAACCAGCACTAGACATGCCTTTACATTTGCATAGAGTATTTGCTGAGCCTGTACAAAGCACTCTTTCACTGTTCGGTTACAAGGGTGGGGGTCTGTGAGTTCTCACTAACTTGCTGCTGCACTGGTTAATATGTTTCACCTTTTAGCATCCTTAATGGTTAAGCTGGATCAGTACGCTGTAGGTCGGAACCCCAGGTGAGGTTCCAAAATCTATTTTAGGGATTGTCCACTTGTCCGATATTTAAATATCTAAAATAAAGTTGAGAATCAGTGTTCCATAACAAGCTTAGCCTCTCCAGTTATTTTGGTAACACAATCCTCAGCAGGTCATTCTGGGATTTGTAGTTCCACAACAGCTGGAGAGTGACAGGTTATTTTCTTCTGCCTTGGACTGTTAAATTATATACAGAAAGGAGACTGCTGGAAGGTGTGACATAAATGGAAATAATGATCTTATTAATGCTTGACTCCTAGTTTCCAGTGTCAGTCCCAGGGTTTAAGGATTTGTCCCTGCAGATGTTTGTCTGTAGAACTAGCCTTATTTTTCATTATTGCCCATCCGCTCTGTACCATTCCTCTCATTCTGTATATTGAATGCAATTCACACCACTTATCTTAATCTCTGTCCTTTAAAATTGATATTTATTAAAGTTTATATTTAAAAGTTACTCAAATATGTTTTTTATATACTTCCTCATTTTTTTGCTTCACATATTAATGGATGACTTAACTATTATAAGGTATTACCTAGTTTCTGTGGTGGTGCTAGTGAGTCTGCTTGCAGAGTTTACAATGTGGTACTTGTCCATATTTGCTTTCTTTTCCCCATAATTCCCTACTGTCAATCAAATCATTTATCTTAACTAAACTTCTCCCTCTTCTGGTTCTGGAAAAGGCATTTGCTATTGTTCTGCATAGACATACCTGTCGTCATCCGCCAGCTCGCAGCAGCTGTGTCCCTGGTCGTCTTCTCCGCCGACATGCTCGCCACTGGACACAGAGTCGGGACACTTGCTCCTCGTGGCCACAGTAGATGTGGCGACAGGATGCTGCAGAAATAACCAAAGGAGGAAGAGAGATGGCGACAGCAATGCCAGCTACGCTATCTGGGTTAAGCAGCTGAACTGAGATGGTAGGAGATCTTCAAAGCAACCCTGTCATTTGTGTGATGAGCGTCCTCAGCAACACATTGTAATTTCCTATTGCCTTCATACATTTTTAACAGTTGTTAAAAATCGACTCAAAATCTGGCCACGCACCTTTACTGTTCAGAAAGTTGTAATGATCAGTCCCGCCATCCTTCCCTCTAAAACATGAAAATAGTTGCAATGGAGTTGAAAAAAAGCTAAGTTCTTCAATATATAAAATATATTGGAGCCCATTTATAAAATTAATGTTGCAATGGACTTATTTTTTTATTGGCTACTTCAGCAGCATTGATGTTAGGGGTACATTTTATTTCTATCCTTGTGCCTAGTAACTGATGCTATTTTATATAATTTACTTTGCAGAGATAGGAGTAGCCTTAGTGATATTTCTCGTCTACTTATAAATTGAATAGACTTGGATAAGAGCACATGAAATACATCACTATTCTCTATTACGAACGGTTCTTTTTCAACAGGACACGCATACATTTAATTATTTTAATATACAACAAGCTTTTACTGAGTTCTGTAGGCTGAGGGGCTTTTAGATGTAAGAATAATATGAATTTTAATGAATCAGCATTATTTTATTAATGCAAGAAGGTGTTTGCAGCCTCCACAGTATATCACTGTAAGCATAGAAGTGTTTCATGTGTTTATGAATACAGGCCTTATACCACTTCAAGGTCGAGTGGAAATTTTTGGCCCCAGAAATTCTAAATTTAAATACATCTCGTATAAAATGCATAATGCAGCCGCTGCTTTACCCTGTGATGTTCTAACACACTAGTGAGCTCAGGGTTGATTGACCGACCAGTAAAAAATTATGACGTATCAGTGTTGGGCACCTCCGTTAACCCGTTCTCTACATAAGCTGGTCCTATCATCTAGGTAAGTTTTGCCGGGGAATTCATCGTAGAACATATTGAAAAATAGATGTCTTCAAAGTAGTTGTAGAGTCCTGTTTACAGACAGATAGAAGGGGACTATAAAAGCTCTAAACTTTGAAATTCATGCCAAGATATACAGCACTATTTACATCTTACCAAAGATATAAAAGGATGACAAATTTTACTTATTAGAAGTAAAAAGAAATTAACAAATGCTAGAAAAAAATTAAACGTCAAGATAATGAAATGACGTTCTCTCTGCTAATTCATTGTTTCTTGCACGGAATTGCTAACTAATAATGTATGGGCAATGCCTGATCATAATCCAATCCAACTGGGATCGGAAACGATTGGGCAGAATGGAAATTCTGCTATTGGTGCAATCAGTGACCGGTATGCCAGCTTCAGCCAACCGGAATAATGAAGTTCAGATCTGCTGGAATCATCCAAAACTGTTTTTTGACTAAATGGGCAGGTTTGTGTAGGTATAGGTCCAGCTTGAAGCTGGTCACACGTGGCAGTCATATTGGTCAATTTAGCTCAAACTGACCAAGAATCACAGAGATGGCTGAGAACGATTGGGCAGCATGGTGGCTCAGTGGTTAGCACTTCTGCCTTACAGCACTGGGGTCATGAATTCAATTCCTGACCATGGCCTTATCTGTGTGGAGTTTGTATGTTCTCCCCGTGTTTGCGTGGGTTTCCTCTGGGTGTTCTGGTTTCCTCCCACACTCCAAAAACATACTGGTAGGTTAATTGGCTGCTACTAAATTGCCCTTAGACTCTCCCTCTCTGTAAGTATGTATGTTAGGGAATTTAGACTGTAAGCTCCAATGGGGGAGGGACTGATGTGAGTGAGTTCTCTGTACAGTGCTGCGGAATTAGTGGCGCTATATAAATAAATGGTGATGATGATGATATCCATGCAAACTTCAATCTTGGGCAAAAAATGCAGTTAGCTGATAAGGATATGTTTGCACTGTCATTGCCTTACAGCTCCAATACACTCTCTCCGGCCAGTTATAAGAATTGTTGTGTTGTACCATAATAACCACTAATAACATAATATTGACAAGCTGTACGTGATAAAACAATACTGCGAATACCACAATATAGCTAGTACTACTAAAATATTATAATATCGGTAACAAAAATTAAAACTTTTCAACAAACAACCTACATGGCCTTGGAGCGTCCATACCCAAGATATAGAGTATATATTATTTGGCCATAAGTAATGAGCTTAGTGAATTTGAATGTTTAGCAGGGGATGATACATAGCCTTTATGGATCACTGAAAGAAAATGTACTTTGTTACTCTCTAATAACAAGTCTGTCTTTATTTTCTGCAGGCCACTAGTTTGCCACGGCGCTGTCTAAGAAGCGTCTGCGGCGGTGCTGTATACAATACAGCACCGCCTCGGACGCTTCTTTGACAGCGCCGCGGCTGCTGTATAGGACAGTGGCCACTTTGTTAGCGCAGGGGGGGGTTTCTAGAGACCCAGAAACCCCCCCTGTGTGCGCCACTGCACGTGTATTAAGAGAGAACGGTCTGTGCTGTGTTGTTTAGGCCTCCTACAGTGTCTTCTAGCTCCTATAAAACTCTGTTTTTCTTTGGCTTTTTGGCACAGCACAGCAAGAAGTTTGGTGGCCCTGAAAAGAAAATGCTGCTTGTTGTCGCATTCATCATATTTTCCTATATGTTGCAAATGTGTTATGAATAGCTTCATTAACCCCCTTCATGACCAGAGATAGTTCTACACCATAATGATAATCGTTGGGTTCGCCTGGAATCATTTTTTTTTTTATTTGTAAGTCGAAGAAAATTAGATTTACGTTGTGTTAAATATCTTCTTTTATTTTCTGTGCATTAGACCGTAATCAAAAACAAAATACACATTTCTTTAGTTCTTCCCGTAGTTTACTTTTACTATATTAGTACAATATCAGAAAATGATAACAATATTGTATCATCTAGTGTGGTAGACTCACACTTTTTGCATGGATTGAGAAAAGGGGGTAAATGTATCAAGCCGCGAGTTTCTGGCGGGTATGAAAAGTGGAGATGTTGCCTATAGCAATCAATCAGATTCTAGTTATCATTTATTTAGTACATTCTACAATAATGATAGGTAGAATCTGATTGGTTGTTATTGGGAGCATCTTCACTTTTTAAAGCCACTGGATACTCGCAGCTTGATACATTTACCCCTAGTAGTGCCAATAGGTCGGCTGTGTGTATAAAGTACCTGGACCTGCTTTAAGGGCCTGATAGTGGCAAATTATAATGAGGGCAAATGGGGTGACTGCCTGAGGCCCAGGGGGAGGGCAAGTCTAGCCCAGTCAAACCATTCCCGGCCCCATAAGAGGTTTCAACTGACAGCACCTACTTTTGCTGAGGCTGTGCCCATGGACTGGGTTGGCGGAAGACTATATGTGTGGCAGGAGGGCACCGTGCTTACAGAGACTCCCCACCAGCCTGCCTACGACAATTTATTTTTTATACTTGTGTGTTCGACGTGCCCCCTTCCCCCCCCCCCCCCCCCCCCCTCTGAACAGAGTAGGGATCGGAGTAGGTATGGGGGCTCTTGCTGTGCTTACACACACACTGGCGGGGGGGTGGGGGTGCTGGAGATACCATGGTGTACATCCAGGGAGCAGCTGCTGCACTGGGGTTCAAGTCTCTTCTCTGCACCCTGATGGTGTTAGATGTGGGGGCCGGTATTAATGCTATGATATTTTTTATTTCTAACTAACTGAAACCAAAAATTAGAGTAAATTTAAAAAGATACATTTGGGAATAAGCATTATTATTAAAGCAAATTATATATTTTGTAGTTACTGTAAAAATGAGCATTCTCCTCCCCCCCCCCCCCCCCAGCAGTTAAAACCTTTGGGAGGGCAGAGAATCGGGGGGAGGGGGAGTGTTACAAATATTTGTTTCTGTAAGCAATCTTTTTACCGTGATTTGGTATCGCTGCAGTCATGTGACTAGGAATCATGCCAATTGGCTCCTGGCCATTGAACCATCACCCGACGCTGTCAAGGGACAGCTAAAAAAAGAGTTCTGACTGCCCCCCCTGTTGTACAGACTCTAGATCCCTATATGGCCATTCCCAAGCATGTTTAACTTCAGATGTGCAGAGAAATAAAATCTATTTCATTTGGAATGCAAAATAGCCCCAGTGAGGATTATTTACAGGCATTGCTCAAAAGTACAAATCTGCACTAAAATCGTAACAAACAAATCAGCCGTGTACATCAATAACTCTCGGTAAAAGCAAAATACAACTGGGCACAAGGATCACCTCGTACACGCTACGTGTTCGTGCTGTAGTAAACTGGATCTCCCAGAGCACTGGCTGGTGAGAGATCTGGATTCCCGTACTAGAACGTGCCATGTTTTCAGAATAGTGATATTTACTGTTTAATCCTTTCAGTGCAAACAGGAAAGTTTTATTTGTGTACCTCAGCAGGGGATATCCAGTAGATTTTTTTATGATCAGAAGGGGAGTAAAAAAAATACAGCAGATGATTTATTGCAAATAAGACAAAGTTGTTGATGTAATGTTCCGGCACATTTTTTCAACTGATTTTTCAATTTTTAAAAGTAACTTTTGAACAGTTGATGTTTGGTCCACGTGGACTTCAATCGCCCTGTTGAGTGTAGCAGGTTGGTGGCAAAATCATTAAAACGGTGCATGCAGGCTGCTTGTGTATCCAGTCCGATGCATGCGTGCTTCGTACGTGCTGGTTGTGATGGCGCTGGTCAGCTTGTGATTGGTCGCGTGGTCGCACGCTGAGAGCTTACTGCGGGCGGTGACCGTTATATTTCGTTACACAACTGACGTGTGTGGGTGTGTGTACAGTGATTGACTACGTGATGTGAGTTCCGGCACCTTTTTTCTTGCCAAAAAAAGCACTGGGTATGACCCTGAGTGATGTAGCGACGCCAATGGAGACCTTATCAGATGTGGATGAATAAAAGATCACACAGTTAAATGGTACCTGTTTGTGTCTTCTCATGTGCATTTATTGGGACGAATTTTGTACCTACCAGTTGCGCGTCTGCATAAAAGCACATTCTTTTACTCACTTCAGTGTAATAAAAATAATCAAGGAAAGAATTCCACATGGGATGAAGACTGTCCTGATTTTCCCTCTCTCACACGATTGACTGAAGACCTGAATTAGGCATGGCCAACCATTATTTTAAACAAAAATGTTGAAATTAATGATGGGTGGTCCGAAGGTGGTAGTCAGGTATGTCAGACTTTGATATACCGTTTCAGCTTTTCCACTATGCGTATTTTGAGGAGGATCGCAACGCTAGGAACAGATACGTTATTTGGAGACCGTTCCAAGATCCAGGAAGTGGGCGTGCACCATGAAATGCGTTAGTCTTGCACATATAGAGAATCGGCACGGGTCTTCATTTTTTACTGTTCATTGAGTGACTGGGAGCCTGTATAGGATCAGCGCTGATCAGAACTTGGTTGGATAAATGGTTTGGGGATTTTACATGGCAAAATCACATAAGAACTTTTCGCAGCTTATTTCGGCTTTTCTGTTTCTGTGACCGAAAAGCTCTCCAGATGAAGTATTCACATAGGAAATGACTTGATTTTGGATAACAAACTGAAAAGAGTTTATTGAGGGTGTCACTTTTGCTTCCTATCCATCTTGAACTTGACTGTTTCCCCAGAGCCCATGGCAGTGACTGTTTACACAGTTGAGATTAAGAGGATGAAATTGTACTCTATTCCTGCCTCGCACATGTCATGCAGTCTGCTGTTATTCTATCTGCTGTCATTTGTTCAGTACTGACCAACTGCACAATAACACTTCTCTTAATCCGTATGTTAGATGTTATTCTCGCAATCTGTAATCAGTGGTGGAAACAGCGTCACTGTTCATAGGCAAACCGAGGGGGGGTTTCCTAGTGCCTGGAAACCCCCCTCCAAGCCTGGGGCACTGTATAATTGAGGTGGATGGACCCTGCCCCCGCTTCACACAGCTCTGCATGAAAAGGGAGAGCTGCGTGCACCTAACAGTAGTGCACACAGCATTGCCCATGTATATTATGGGGATGGGAAGAGTTGGAGAGCAGCCAAGCACTGTCTAATATTATAGCCACGCCCCCATGCAAGCTGGTCACACCCACTTGTGGCGTGGTGTGGAAACCCCCCTCTACAAATCCTGCGTTTGCCCCTGCCTCTGGTGTGTGTGTGTATATGTGTGTGTGTATATATATATATATATATATATATATATATATATATATATATATATATATATATATATAATGGCACCTGGTTAATAGTTGTCTGGGTCTAGTTTACACTCTAGCAGGGGTCCCTATACTTGTTTATCAACCATTTTAGTAGGAACCAGCTCGGCCTGTATTTCTTTGTTGACCATTAATTTCATTGGGATGTAACCAACATGCTGAAAATGCCATTCAAATAAATGGACTATTGAAATGTATGGGAAAGTTTCTGTAACACTTCCGTTCTAGACACATAGTGAAAGTGTCCAGTGTATGTCAACTACAGGTGAACTGCATGTGGATGGTGTATCAGATGCATACCATATGTATGTGCTGTCTTAGGTGTTTCTTTATACAAATGGAAAGCCAGTGGGTAATGGCCCTAAGGTAAATCTACGTGCTTTTATATATGGATATAGAAACACTAGACATTTTTTGGAACTTGGATAATGAATACCGTGCCTCTCGTTCTTTTATAATGTTCTTGTGCATTGCACCCTTGTATAATAACATCACCACCTCCCTCTGTCATAGGTGCCTGCCCTTATATAAGACTTTGTTATTTAAATACAATAACCTGGGGGCTCCTGATTGTCAGTTGTGCAATATATATTCTGCTGGACACTACCCCAGAACGATGGGACACTAATATTTTGAATTCCCCCCCCCCCCCCCCAGAAAAAAAACTGGTCATTGAAGGTAACAAACATTGTTCAGTGTTAATTTGACATCCCACTGCAACTTGTTAAAAAGTAAAGTATTTGTTTGTTTAGAACATTGTCCTGATGTGATCTGATTCATGTAAAAATATTGTATGTGGCCTCTTTATTTGCAGAGTTGTCATCTTAGTTACAATGTTCTCTTTGTTTCTGTTTTGTTTAGTCCAAATGTGGAGGGGCAAAGGGAAAGAGATGCAGGGCCGCACGTGTGGCCCTCCAGACTTCAAAGGGGCCACACAGCGATAGGAGGGAGAGCACTGTGCGCTCCCTCCTCCTCCTCCTCCGCGTATGTCATGTGACCTCCCTGCACTGTGCACTCCCTCCTCCTCCTCCGCGTATGTCATGTGACCTCCCTGCACTGTGCGCTCCCTCCTCCTCCTCCGTGTATGTCATGTGACCTCTCTGCACTATGCACTCCCTCCTCCTCCAGGTATGCCGCATGACTGCTCTGCACTGTGCACTCCCTCCTCCTCCGGGTATGCCGCATGACTGCTCTGCACTGTGCAGAGGAGGTCACGTGATGATGCGGAATTCGGCTGCCCTTGTTCTGATTAGATTGGGAGCAGTCGGCTGGGGGAAGAGGGCGAAGACTCACTGGGCCTCTGGCCTCCTGTTGTTCACTGCTGAGTTATTCTATGTTGGACCAGGAAACATACATATGGTGCAGCAAATGTTTAATAACATTGTCTAACTAGATAAATGTGCTGCTGTCAGCAGAAACCAGTCAGACAATAACTTAGTCTAACATATCATCATCATTTATTTATATAGCACCAACATATTCCGTAGCGCTACTCTAGTGTAAGACTAATAAGAGAAAATCTCTGTTTTTTTTATTTATTTTGCATGACATCACATTTGTAACCTGTTATAAAAAAAAAAGTCTTTAAATGTTTACCCTTTTATATTTAGTTTTATATAGTTATTAAAAGCCACCAAGGAGTTCTATGACTCTATAAAGGCACAAAGCCACAGGCTGAAATCTTATACAGGTCATTGAACTCTGAGGTAACGTCTAAAGTTCTTTAAAATAATAAAAAAAAGTTGAAGGTACGCATAAACTAAATTACTTTACCTCACAAGTGTCCCTGTGGGGTAGACCCCAATGTACCGACAGGCCGGCTTTTGTCCTAACTATTGTGAGGGTAACGGGTGCTGCTTGCACCATTGGCAGGTGTGTGTAAGGACAGTGTTGGGGGGGTGCCTAGTGCTTCCAAATGTTAGATATGATCCCAACATGAGGTACCACACCCCCCCCCCCCATTTTAAGGTTCATAGGTCTAGTTTAACAACAGAGTGCATTGTGGGAAGGGTATTAATACCTGCAGTAACGGCTGCAATTTTGTTACTTACATATTCTATTGCGTTCCTTCTGAAAAAATGAAAGTTCACTATAATGTTCACCCAACCCGTGACAACAAAACACACCTACATGTGAAACCTCTCAGCAACTGTAATGAAAGAGTTAATGCGCAGAATACGTGTCTAAACGGTGCGTTCTGACATCACAACTCGCTTATTATAAGGATGTATTATATAAACTTTTATAAGCATGTTGTACTGTGTGAATAGTGTATATATAAATAGCATATAGTATAAGTACTTAACAGTCTGACATCTGTTTTATTATAAATATTTTATTTCATCACAAAAAATTTTCATCATTGAGTAAACAATATAAAAAGTGATTATTATTTCCCAGAATTAAAAATGATGTCACAGACAGGCAGCTGCATTGTCTTTTATAAAAAAAAAAATATTATTATTTTTGGTGCTGCAGCTGTATGAAATAAGGAAACACAGAGCATTTTCAGAAAGTCCTGTAGTATCCGGTGGGTTTACAATGAATGAAATACATGTATCTTGATTTGTTAAAGCTGCACTACCACCTAGGAAAAATATTCCTAAATTGCCCCCTCCCCCGATCAGGAGCCCCGGGGCTCTGCTAGTTCTGTAATACAGAATCCGAGAAATCATTTTGTTAACCAGCATTAAACGGCGGCAGCGGACCAATCATAAGCCGCAATCTTTTGGTGCGGTGTAAATATTTGCATGAATAATATCATAAATGCGAAACTTTTGTAGACGTCATAGGTGGGAACCTGATAATCGTTTACTGGCATTAGGGGATATAGTTGATAAATACAAACTTAAGGTCAGCATTAATAAACATTTGTGAACATTAGGAGGTAAGTAATGAGATAAAGGCTGAGTAAACCCACCACAGAGTTTTCACATTCTTCATGCCAAATATTTACAACCTAATTTGTGCCACTTTCAAGTTTGTATCTCCTTTAGAAATGCAATGTTACTTTGAAGAGTATAGCATATGTTAAGAACACAAAGATAGCACCACAACCTATTCAAACATTCAGATTTCGGTTATTAATTTCTTCCTATTTTATCCAGTTTGTTCAATACCCAAAAAATTGCATCATAATCATTACACTCTAGTATATTGCCACTAAATTCATAGGGATAGACTGACTAAAACGGAAAAGTGGAGTTGTTGCCCATAGCAACCAATCAGATTCTAGATAACATTTATTTAGTACATTCTAGAAAATGGTAGATAGAATCTGATTGGTTGCTATGGGCAACAACTCCACTTTTCATGTTTTAGAAATTTGGATAAATCTTTCCTGTATTCTTAAAAACATCTGTATACCTTTTTTTTTTTCCATGTAAGCATTTATAGTTTGAAGATGTCCTTTAATGCCAGTTTCTAGCTAGCTTGTATGTAACGCACATATTCAAATTTGATTAATTGTCCAAATGTCATAAATTTAATGTTAATATTTATTGCATTCCAGATCCACATGACCCATTTTTATGGGAAGGTACAATTCCAACCTACTTATTCATGACCGTACAGCTATAAAGCAGCAGCGTACCTGCGTAATTCAGTATCAACCTGTGCGGTACGTGGGGTATTAGAACATTATCCATAGAAAGATTTTCATTACTAGTAGTGATAACTGCTAATAATAATAATAAAAAAAGTGTAAATACACAAATTCTGGATCTTGACATCTCTGGGGTAATATTGTAAATGTCTATTATGTGTAGGAATGTCCTTCTCATCTGTGTTCACAAGCGTTCCGCTCTTCTCACCAGTAATATGAAACATTCCATCACAGGAACCCAACATCTCAACAGTAATTGTTGAAATGTTCCATTGGTGGGGAAACAAGTCCTATGACAATCAGGGCAAATGTTCCACCCCTGAAACCCAACATCCGACCAGTAATAAATAAAAATGTTCGTCCTGTGGAGCCCTACATCTCACCTTAAACAGCATAATATTCATATTGTACTCATTACTAATAGTATACACTGCCCCCTTGTGGTACACAACAAAGGCACATGACTGTTCTACTTGTACTACCTATGATACCTGGGATCATTAGATCATGGCATTGGGACATCCTGATTAAAAGGGAGATGTAAAAACTAAAACAATATTGATGAGTGTGCTCTCATTAAAAGTTTAATTCAAGATTAATACAAAGCTTTTTAACGAGTTTGGAGTGGCATATAAGATTAACAACAATCCCGACTGGATAATCGAGACCATGTCCCTGAATCACCCAAACCACAATGATCAGCTCAAACTAGGGGGTATATTTACTAAACTTCGGGTTTGAGAAAGTGGAGATGTTGCCTATAGCAACCAATCAAATTCTAGCTGTCGTTTTTAAGGATGTACTGAATAAATGATAACTAGAATCTGATTGGTTGCTATAGGCAACATCTCCAATATTTAAAACCCGCAGTTTAGTAAATAAACCCCTATGTCTGGCAATATTAACCCCAGTGTGGTGGAACGTACCCCTTTTAGATCTGGCACTGTCCAGGGAAAATCAGGACTGTTGGTATTATGAAGATCACTTCAGATCCATCACCTACATAGACCTTCTATAGCCCTTAATTAATGGGTGAGATCAAAGATGTTGTTTGACTCCACACTTCATCAATGTGTGCAGTCTATCAGGGGACCCTGCACATAATATCACATGAAGCAGTCTGCAAATGTCATGAATGATCCATCACTGACAATGACAGATTCCATTATTGGTGGGAGTTCCGGAATATTCAGTATAATATGTATTACCTTATAAACTGGCAGTGACAATGTGAAACCTACTTTGCTTCACAGATGGTCCAAAAGATTGTCAGGACCCAACTCCCTACAGTTCTCCAAAATCATTTAACCCTAAAAAGGGAAACTTCTTGAGCTGTACCTTTTAACCTGTTAAATTGCATTTCTGACAGTGGGGTAAAATTTGACCAGCACAGAATATCACAATTTATAGTAATCCATTATTTCAGAAATTAGTTGGCATTGCTCAACAACATACCCTATACCTTTATCATTGGCTTTACATACCGAATGTAATAACAATTACAAATAAATACATTATAAATTAACATCTTATGAGATGAAGGTGGAATTTCCAAGTTGTTATGTTTTTTTTATCAGTATTTTGGAACAAGGCAGCTAAACGAGAAGCCGGTGGTCCTCCTAGACAACAAAAATATACTGTAACCCATAGCAACAAACCAGATTCTGCCATTTTTCTAGTACATTTCAGTAAATGAAAACCCTTTTTTTTTTTAAGTTAATTGAGCAGCAATTTTCATAACTGCCCATTCTAAATTAATCACTAACACAAGCAAAATAGTGGATCCTATTCAAATTCCAGTGATTTGTTCTACAAAAAAACAAAATAACTTTGTGCTTTGAAGGATCAAGTAACTTATGTGGTTAAGATCCTAAAATATAGGATGTCTTTCTCCAGCGAAAAAGACAAGACATCCAAACATAGATTTTCATGTAGGCTGTGCTGATGACATTCAAAGAATTTGGAACGTTATTAACTTCATCCACCAAGGAAATAACGATTATTTAAAATCAAAGAACCGAATAGAAGAAAAACTTAGTTACAATTGCTTTACTGTGGTGAATCCACCTCTATTAGAAGTCTATGCCATGTAGACACTTCTAATATAGTACAATAATATTATTGTTTATATAATGCCAATCATATTATACAGCATTCTACAAACAGTACTATATCAAATAATATTTACGCAGTTGGGTTTAGACTTTTATACATACTTCTATTCATGACAAGGAAAACATTTATAGCAAAAACAGCCTAACAAATAGCTTTCGGTTGCAAGCACCAAACACTGCTTATATCTTCATGAAATTAGACGTTGAAGTGCCTTATTTGTTATAAACACTCATAGGGTTTGTGTCTATATTTAAAAGCTTTCAATGAAACTATGGTTTTAATCCAGCTTTGCAAAAGTGCTGTTTTATCTGGCGTTTGGGGTTGAGAAATATCTGAGAACCGTTAGAGTTAAAATTCCACCTCTCTTATCTTTTGTGGTTGGAAAATAGTTGAAAACTGTAAAATGGTTTTTGTTTTGTTTTTTAAGATTCCAGCTCTCTTAGCTGTCCTTTGTCATGTGACAACACTTAATTGTTTTACATCTCATTTGATGTATCGTCAAGGTCTTACATTTGTATATTCTAATAACAATCATTTATACTATATTCCTGCTGAAAACCATGAAGTGCCCTGCAATCATCAGTCCATATTTTTTTAGCCAAGAGGCATAGATTTATTAAATAAAGTGCAGTACATGTATCTGTCAAAATTATTCCCGAACCAGCTGGAACACAAAAGCAAAACAAATAATATTTATTTTTTTCCATGTTACTTTAGGACAATGTAATCAATTGATTTGGAACTGCGAATCATATTTATTCCCTGCGTTTCCCATCTTATTATATCAATCATTTCACCTACACTGTGTCATTTTCTATGTAATAATGCTAAATATGGACCATTTTAGCACAGATGATTTTATCATTGTGGACAACATGCCACATTTTAAGGAGTTCTTCTGAACTGAGCTTGTGGACCACCAACAAGCTCCTGTAGAAACAAGGGTCCTTATTCATTGCACTAGATCTCTTTTTGCTTATTCCGAATGTCCGAAACCCCGGGTGTAACTTGGGTTCCGTACCTAAGGACTTTAAGCACATTCCCAGAAACACATCATCAATGGGAAACAACTGTATCTTCTCAGAAGCTACAAACAATTTTCTGGCTAGAGAAGACGCCATTAGAAAACCACCACCCCCAGCGTAGACCGGATAGGGTTTGTCGTACAACTCTTTCGGGATAAAGTATTTGCTTTGCTTGTTCCTAATGGGAACCGCTCGAGATATAATATCACCTACAAACAAGCTTGGCAGCAAAGGGTCTTCCTTTTTGAAGGCCAAGAAATCCAAGACATTTTCGGTGTTCACAAAAATATCATCGTCGCCTTTAAAAATAAACTGGACATTTGGGCAGTATATGTGAAACCATTTTAAGAAATTGACTTCTTTAAGGGTCAAGTTAAAAAAAGTATCCATGAAATCCCATTGTAGGATGTCCCCATAAATCTGGTCTTCCTGCTCAATAAGTCTCTGAAGGTTCCAGTGATCTTTACCTATAGATGTTGTCCCAAGGAGGAACAAAGTCCTAATTTTCTTTCCGTCTACCTCTTTCTCCTTGCCCCAGGTTCTCCTAACAGCCTCCCTCCGGTCATGTTGCTCAATGATGGACTTCACCACTATGAGCAAGTGAATATCTCCATGGCATTTCTCGGGGTGGTTAAGCAACAATGGGAAATACCTGCAATGTCTGTGCAGGATGAACTGATGGAATCTGGGGTCCACATGTTTGAACCAAGGTTGTCTCCTTAGAGCAGTATTTTCAGGACACCTACTTTCATTAATGTCCCACCTTGGTGGTGGTAAGTTTACAGCATGAGATATAATGCTACTAGTCCTTTCACTGGTTCTTCTGTTAGAGCTGTTTTCTGGTTGTAGCCATTCATGCATGATCCTTGTATGGAATGCGATCCTACCCTTTGACCCTTCCTCCACCAATTTCAGTTTATGTATGGTCACCAAGGTGGCAAAAAGTAGTGACACAGTTATACAAGTCTTCAGTACTCTTCTCCTTTTGAACAGGCACTCCATCCCTGAGGTCGCAATGGGACAAACTTCAGCGTGGTTTGGATCTCTCCTGTCCCTTTGTCTTCTATGGCTGTGAGATATGTGGTAAATGTCTGTGGAGCATGTCTGCAAAAACCAAATCTCTAGAAAATGCATGTACAGGGAGGGTACAGAGGACTACATAGAGTAGCACCTCGTGCAGAACTCCCTCTGTTGCTTTACCGAAGACTTGAAGTGCAGCTATAAGACCTGGACCCTTTTCCATCTCATTGCAGTCTGCTTCTGTGCACTCTGCTCCTGGTGCTTTTTAAAAAGCCAACATCTGCTTTGCAAGTTGTGTGTCCTTCAGTCGCGTCCTGTTTGATGCTGAAACAGGGGTCATACTGTTTAGAGAAGAGTCTTCTACTCCCTACACAAAGTGCATCTATTGCTTCGTATCCTTGTGCTGCAGAACTCTGTCCTGGGACTCGCCAGATGCAAACTGCTGCTGTGAGTGCTGTACTGTGCAGCCAGTTATGTCTGTGCAGATCGGGTTACTGAGAGCCACACTTGGTTGGCTTAACAGCTTAACCGTTTCACTGCCTGCTGGTTTTCAGCTTGGTACTCAGGCACCCTTTGGAGCACTACTTAGGAAATCACTGAGGTTAGTATAATGTTATATGAAAGGTGTGTCTCTAACACACTAACCTCATTTCCTCTCCAAATACAAAACGTGCTGCTGTAAATTGTTCTGTTGTTTTCTTAATATTAATAACGTGTTCTTCATTTTTTTATATCATCATCATCAACATTTATTTATATAGCGCCCGCAAATTCCGTAGCGCTTTACAATTGGGAACAAACATTAATAAGACAATACTGGGTAATACATACAGACAGAGAGGTTAGAGAACCCTGCTCGAAAGCTTACAATCTATAGGACAATGGGAGTTAGAAACACAAGGGCATGTGCTACATCATATTGCACAATGGACCAGCCAGACTGCAAAGGTAAAAGTACTGAGTGGGCTGTGTGTGTTGCAATGTTGGTCAGAAGGTTGTTGTCTTGCGTTAGCAGTGTAGAGGATGGTAATAGGGTAATCTAGGGAAATTAAGATGATGGTTGAGGAATATCATAACATTGTCTGAAGAGGTGGGTTTTCAGTGAACGCTTGAAGGTTTGAAGACTAGAGGAAAGTCTTACTGTGCATGGGAGGGAATTCCACAAAGTGGGTGCAGCCCAGAAAAAATCCTGTAACCGAGAATGGGAGGATGTGATGAGAGTGGAGGAGAGAAGTAGATCTTGTGCAGAACGGAGGTGTCGAGTAGGGAGATATTTCGAGACAAGTGAGGAGATGTATGTCTGTGCAATTTTGTTGATGGCCTTGTATGTTAGTAGAAGAATTTTATATTGGATTCGTTGAAATACAGGCAACCAATGTAGAGACTGACTGAATGGCTCAGCAGAGTAATAACGGTTTGTAAGGAAAATCAATCTAGCCGCTGCGTGCAAAATAGATTGTAGGGGTTCAAGTCTGACTTTGGGAAGACCAGTAAGGAGGGAATTGCAATAGTCGATGCGGGAGATGATGAGTGCATGAATTAATGTTTTTGCGGTGTCTTGTGTCAGATATGTGCGTATTCTGGAAATGTTCTTTAGATGTATGTAACATGATTTAGATATAGAGTTGATGTGGGGAATAAACGACAGTTGTGAATCAAGGATTACACCTAGGTAACGAGCTTGCGGGGTGGGATTTATGGTCGTGTTATCAAGAGAAATAGAAATGTCAGGCAGGAAGCTTCTGTTTTTGGGTGGGAATATTAATAATTCAGTTTTTGAAAGATTGAGTTTGAGTTGGCGAGAAGACATCCAAGATGAAATGGCAGAAAGACAGTCAGTAACGCGAGACAACACAGATGGTGAAAGATCAGGAGAGGATAGATAAATTTGTGTATCATCCGCATAGAGATGATACTGATATCCAAAGGAGCTTATTAGTTTTCCAAGAGAAGTGGTGTAGATAGAGAATAGCAGAGGACCTAGGACTGAGCCTTGTGGAACTCCAACTGATAAAGGAAGTGGAGCAGAGGTGGATCCAGAGAAATTAACACTGAAAGAGCGATTAGATAGGTAGGATGAGAACCAGGATAGGACAGTGCCTTCAAGACCTAGGGATTGTAGCGTTTGTATGAGGAGAGAGTGGTCAACAGTGTCAAATGCAGCAGAGATCCAGGAGAATTAGAAGAGAGTAATGGTTGTTATTTTTTGCTGTGATCAAATCATTGACAACTTTGGTCAGCGCAGTCTCTGTGGAGTGTTGAGAGCGAAAGTGTCATCAGCACAGTCTGCATGGAGTCTATTGGTGTCTACAAATGATGTTTTGAACCAGCGGATCTTACAATTAGGATTACAACTTTCACAGCTGAGTTACGAGTGACGTATTTAACAGCTGGTATTTTTTCTGAATGGGAACCTTTTTTCTAAACAGGAACCTTATTCCATTGCACCATTGTATCACATGATCAGTGATAAAGGATTGGTTTACTATCCCCATGTGATTAGAAGCACTGACTATATAGAGAAGGCTGGTCTGTTCTGATAATCACACCTCTGATGAAACGGCCAGAGTGCCGAGAAACGCGTCAGGTATTTGCTGGATTCCAGTCAGTGATTGTAACAGCGGAGTCACTAACATACCCCGGGGTTGAAGAAACTTTCTCCGTGATTTGAATGGGCAAACCTCTATACAATACCGCTTTGAGGCTGAATCTCCATGACATTTGATTGCCTATTCGGGACTAACGTTAAGTATACAACATCTTAAAAGGCATCTATGTTCCTCTCATAGAGAGGGTGACTATTGTGTACTCAATTGGGGACTTTATACACGAAGTCTGGTTCATATGAACCTCTTGAATTATCTATGAGTGATCTTTACTATCACATTAGATTGCCTATCCGGGACTAACATCAAGTATATAACAACCTAAAAGGCAACAATGTTCCTCTCACAGAGAGGGTGACTTTTGTGTACTCAATTGGGGATTTCACACACGAGGTTTTTGTTCATATGAACTTCCTGAATCATTCATGAGTGACTTTATCATTATCATGGACTAAATTACCTGCGGTATGAGGATTTGTTTTTACATTTGTGTGCTCTAGTACATTCATTTTCCAGGATTGAGCCGTGTATTTGTTGGATTATCATCTTACACACTTTGTTGTGTCTACAAGTTTCAACCTATATATATACACGAGTATATCCAATTATTATTACATCTGCTGTGAATCCATTTAGGGAATATTTTATGTGCTCTGACACATTTTAGAGTGTTGAATCTGATATATGCCAGTTTTTTGTTATACCCAATACTGGCTATTGTTTTATAAATATGTGTAATGGTATATTTATATCATTTTTAAATACATATTATTTTATATAATAAATGAATTTTTAATTATTCCAACTAGTGGCTTACAGTTTTTTGCGCTCTCAGTTTTCTTTTTGTTTATGTTGAGAGCGAAAGCCAGACTGAAGAGGATCCAATAGGTTGTTTGCTGTAAGAAAGTGTGTGAGGCGGGTGTAGGCAATTCTCTCGAGGGGCATGGGAGATGGGGGCGGTAATTTACATGGCTAGTTATGTCAATAAAGGGCAAGCCCTAAAATATATATCCACAAATTAATTTCTCATGTTAGTTTTTGTCCATTTTGTCCAAAATTGTGATCCTTCTACACTTCTCCATTGTGTGACAACCTGTCTAGACAACACCTTTGCAGGTATTGTATGTTTATCTATGGGCTTTCAATAGGGTGGTGGGACTAAAGCACAAAATCCGCCAAAGAGTTAAACACATCTGTGCAGTTAGACCCTCTATCGTTTCCAGGCCCTTTGTCTCTGAGCCACCCAGGGGTAGAATGGGTTTGGGGGGCATCTGCCCCCCGGGACGGTCCAATAGTGGGTTACCTTGGGCTGGGTCACTGGGCCATCTGCATTCTTTTCCTTTAAAATGTTCCTAATAGGCTGCTGAGTCTAGTCTTGCCCCAATGGGGGTGTTGGAAGGGGGCCTAACTAATGGTGGGCCAACACCCACACAACTGGCCTGGGAGCGGTGACCGTAGAGCAAGGACCTGGCTGACATATGTTGGCCGCCACCTCGCTGTTTCTATCAGATCTAGGTAGCCGGAATGGGCCATGCCAAAGGAGACTCTAGGGTCGAATACTGCCTGCTATTACCAGCAGTGGGGAATACTACTCCCAGGACCTGTGCAAACCTATGGGAGCATAAGGGACAGATGGATTACCATTCTAGACCCTGCGAGTTCTAGCCCCAAGATGGAGCTAGCCAGGGCCGGATTTACCATTAGCCAACCTAGGCAATTGCCTAGGGCCCAGTGGTTCCCAGAGGGCCCTCCCAGGGCTTGTGGTGAGACCAACCTTTAAAAATGGGCTGCTACTTATGGGCCAGTGCTATATGCTTGCACCCCCGGGCTAAAGTCTTCCAGCCAGCCCCTGAATAGGGGTATATGTTATGCTAAAAAACTATAGTGCTATGGATTTTTTCAGGGAGGGGGCCCCAAACCAGTATCTTGCCTAGGGCCCCATGTGGTCTAAATCTGGCTCTGGAGCTAGCAGCTGGTAATATTACACAGATGTTGTTTGTGTGTTCCTTTATATGCTTGCATACATTTTTACTATATAATGATATTAATATATACTTTTATTTTTCCATCGCTCGGTGTGAGCTACCGCAAGTTGGTACCAAGTCCCTGTGTTCCCTAGTCTCTAATATGGGGTCCAGTTAGGTCAGCTTAGTAAACAGATACAACCCAGGGGAAAACCAGTCGAAGTACAGACTTGGGGTAGTCCTTTCCCAAGGATATTGTCACCAATGGTAAACTGTGCTATCTTACATTTGTTATATGTCAGAACAGATCTCCGTGAATGCTGCAAAGGCTTTGTATGTCACGCTGTAGTGTTTACAATAATGGAAGCTACAGTATGTTTACATCTTGCATTTCCATTATTGTAGTTTAGATCAATACAACATTGGATGTATTTATTCGGGGAAAATAAATTGCATAAATACATTAATGCAATTCCAATAACTATCTGAAAAGAAATGCTTTGCAACCTTTCAGTGCTATTTAGTTTTCTCTTATACACAAGTACTACTGTGTCCTGAGAAATTGATATTGGTTTTCTTAGTGTTAGTGTATGTTTTTGACTCCTCTACTGGGATTCCTGCCATTAACCTGTATATAACTGCCCAGACCACCACTCTATTCTGAATTCTCTGGTCTCTTGCTGGAGACCTATCAGAGTGGGCGGGACTGTGTAATAGACATGCTCACTTCCAATCAGGTGCTACCATTCTTGTTACTAGATCTACCAACCCTTCTTAAAACAAAATGTGGAGGTGTTGT
Source organism: Mixophyes fleayi (assembly GCF_038048845.1). Classification (NCBI taxonomy): domain Eukaryota; kingdom Metazoa; phylum Chordata; class Amphibia; order Anura; family Limnodynastidae; genus Mixophyes; species Mixophyes fleayi. The sequence continues at coordinate 82,832,016 of NC_134412.1, read as the reverse complement.
CTATAGCAACCAATCAGATTCTAGCTATCATTTTCTAGAATGTACTAGATAAATGGTGGCTGGAATCTGATTGGTTGGCATGGGCTACACCTCCACTTTTCCTTTTTAGAATGTTTGATAAATCCACCCCTAGTCTCAAAAAGTCTGCATAGGTTCCAGGAAAAGGTGCCTTAAATAGAGTGGGGGATTCTGTACTCGTATATATTAAATTACCAGGATTCTAGGGAGGGAGCAGTAGTGATGGAAAAGTCCCCAGGTAGATACCTCCTTTATCATGTACCCAGTGATCGAAGTGGAAATTTTGAAGTGGTGGCTCATAACTAAAAATTAGCCTGAGGTAAGAAGGAAAACCGACAGCCTTTTAGCCCTTAACTATAACCAAATTAACCAAAAATATAAATTTCTCTTTGCTCCCTTCGGGTTGATGCCCTAGGTGGTTACCCCTCTCGCCCAGCCCTGTGGCATACCACCGTCTACCACCCCACTTCGACCACTGAGTGGGCCAATTGTAAAACACCCAGTGGAGGCAACCCATTGATTCACTAGGAACCAAACCAAGGGTTAGATTTACTAATCATTCTAAAAAGAAAAAGTGGAGGTGTTGCCCTTAGCAACCAATCAGATTCTAACTATCATTTTGTAGCATGTACAATGTAAATGATAGCTGGAATCTGATTGGTTGCTATGGGCATGACCTGCACTTTTCCTTTACAGAAGCGTTAGTAAATCTACCCTTATATGTGCTATATCCCTCAATGATATCACTTTGTAGCGAATTTAGAGACTGGCATTTAGAAATTTTGAACAAAATTGGCTGCAGCCCTGATTCACCCAAACCAACCCCATTTTTGTTGAGGTAACTCTCTTTGCTGGCAGATCACGCCCTCTTTCTATTAGACCACTCCCCTTTCAAGCTCAAAAAAATTGGGGCTGTTCTAGGAAAATTGGGACTTCTCGCAGATATACTATATAAATACATGCTTCCCCCATAAATCACAATTGTATCTAAAATATCTTGTTTTATCCTGTTCCTGAAAATTGTACATTTATATTTGTGAGTGACACAAGTAGCTCTTTTGTATAAGCCACTATAATCTTACATTGTAAAATGTGATAAATCAACAGTAGTTCTCTATGTGATACAGCTTTCTACAACTAGCTCCCACTAGACTGTTTTCTGAGCACGATATCCACTGCAAAGTGATGCTTTCAGGAGTAATTGTTTACATTATGTTGGTTTTAATGTATAATTTTTGCAGTATAGTGAAAATTATATCATCCCATTTTAGGAAACTCACACTGGAAGACCGTCATTTACAGGAGGTAAAAATACATCTCATCAAAACAAACTTATAACATAATTGCTACGTCCAAATCTATACATACAAATTAACACTAAAATTCGGCTGTGTCACAGACCACTAAGTGATTTATTGTAAGTGTCACATACATTCATTTTATATCATATTTATAGACCGTTATGTGGTGTATAGAACGTTAGAAACTATTATGGTCATGCATCCTATTTGAACAGGAACAGGTTCTTAAAAGAGACGTAGCACTGACCAGTTACTGACTTTGAAAACAAAAAATGGTTACCTTAATAAAAGTTGCTGATAGATAACGGTCAATGAGTAATGTAGCCATATATTAAGAAATGTATTATGTCTTCATTTTAATACTAAATGTGTGTCTTTGTGACACATGACTGAGATATTGGGTGTAGCTAGTTTTATGGCTTTTTTAGCAAAGTAAGCTTGACCACAAATGATATTAGCTGAATGGGCAGAATAATTTGCAACTAAACTCCAGTGAATAACTGGAATTGAACAGACAAACGTCCTGTAATATCTATTGAAACTTTTGAATAGAATTATTTGAACTTTGTTAAGAAATATTCTGATGCTGTTTACAGTATATGCCGAATTTGCCTTTTTTTTTATTAAGAAGTTATGTGTTGTGTACAGGGCTGTCATGGGCCCCGATACAGCAGCTTCTTGGGGCCACTTCCATCTCTGCCAAACGGGGTGTGGCCACACCAGTTTGATGGCTCCTCCCAGTACACAGGCAGACCGCTCCGTGGTACTTTGTACTAGCTCTCCCCTCTCGAAGCTCCTGGTCATTTACATACTTAAGGTGGCTGAATTAGCACTTTGCGTGAGGGTCAACAATATTGAAATGAGACCAGGATGTTGGAGATGTTGCCTATAGCAACCAATCAGATTCTAGCTGTCATTTATTTAGTGCATTCTACAAAATAACTAGAATCTGATTGGTTGCTATAGGCAACATCTCCACTTTTTCAAACCCGCAGTTTAGTAAATCTAGCCCCATATGTCTTGCCTTGGCTCTGGTTAATACGATAACAATCAGAAGTTGCTCACTGTGGGCCTCATATAGAGTTGAACGCAATTCCGAAACAGAAGAGTCCTTTTCTCTGAGTGCGTATCGCCATGTTCTGCCTCTCTCCGTGTCTACCAATGTCATACTTGCTGACATTTATGATCTCTCCTCCAGGATGGGAGATCTCGCTGCCGTCCTGAGGGCGTGACGTTACGAAACGACACAATTTTCTGTCTTAAAGCCAGGGATGGGGCCTGTATGATGCAATTCACTGTGAATTGCGTCTCTATGCTCCGCCCCCACCCACTTTACTAAGAAAGTAGGCAGGATGCCGGAGGCTGCAATACTGTCTCGGGAGTCTGGGAGAACTCACAGAAATTCGTGAGTCTCCCGAACATTCCGGGAGATCAGGCAACTATGACCTATGTAGAGTAGGAAGCAGGTGCAGCTGTGCCTCACATGCCAGCCAGGACTGGCGGCACTACAGCAGAAAAACACAGCATAGGGGCCCTCTGCCATAGTAACAACCAGCCCTAGCTCAGTCAGCAAGGGGCTGAAATTTACACAAAAAAGTGTCCCTCCTCTTCAGTGATAGCACTAAGGTTCCTAAGTATTTGAAGAACCACAGGTATCAGCATGCCTTGACACCCAGGCTGACTGGGACCTGTAGTGCACCAGATAAATTGTAAATAAACCACACACTGATTTAAAAAATGAATAAATAAAAGGAAATAAATGCACCTCCACACATCCCTGATTTACCCTCTTTATTTGCTCACCTAGTCATAAGGTTGGCACCAGGACTGGTGGCATCTTTATCTGTTGAAAATCCTAAATAAAGAGAACGTCTAGATGCCGCTAGACTACCTACTGCCGCAAATGAGCTCTTAGTGGCTGTGCAGTTATATTTATGATTGGAGCATTTTCCACTCTGTGACCTTAGAGCATGGGCACATGGGCAGTCGGTTAGACATATAACTGCATAGCCGTTAAGAGCTTGTAAAAAGAAAAAAAAAAGTTTAAACATATATAGAAAATATTTTTAAAAAATAACTATGTTATTATTCCTTTAAAAACAATGCTTTATTTTAATAATAAAGCATTGTGTTCATTGAATATATTCTGCAATCCTTGTTAAATAGACTTAACCATGCTTTGCAAGGCTATCGCTAGAGAAAGCTGTGAAGGGGGGGGGGGTACTGTCCCGATGTTAACCTGTCCCGATGTTAACCTGTCCCGATGTTAACCTGTTGATAGGGAGCAACCCTATCCCTGGAAAAACACCTTTTTTCACCGGGGATAGGGCTTATCTCTGCTTCATGAATAGAACCCTGAGTATTTGTGTACAAATATATGTGTAAAGATATTGCTTATAAAATCGTTTACATGAAATCTTTAAAAATGGATCGGTGCATATATCATACTTACCAACTTTCTTCAGCTCTCTTCCGGGAGCCTGCCATTGGAGGTGGGCGTGAGGGGGGCAGGGTGACAATTGCGCCATTTTGGCCCCGCCGTGATGCGTTTGGGACCTAATTCTGCCCACTTTACTAGAAAGTGGGGCACTTCCTAGTGAAGTGGGCAGAATTCGGGAGATTGCCACACTCACCCGGGAGTCTCTCGCAATATGCGGGAGTCTCCCGGACATTCCAGGAGAGTTGGCAAGTAAGGCATATATCTATATATGCTAGCTTGACTTCGGACCCCCTCTCACATCAGGAGGTCGTTAAAATGTTTATGCTAAACAAAGCAAACCTCCTGCAGCTGTATGAGCAGGTCAGAGATGATTTGGAGGCAATAACATCATGTTCCACTGCAGTGTCTGGAATGCAAAGATTAATGTGTGCTCTCCACTATTTGGCCACAGGCTTATTCTCAGGCACGGCCAGATTATCCAATAGGCTGACTAGGCTGCAGTCTATGGCGGAAGGCTTTTTTGGGGGGGGAGAGGGAGCAACATTTTTGAGGGTGCAACATGGAGAGATATAAACTAAAATTAATTTAAATATAAGATAACAGTTGTTTTACAAAGTAAAAATAAAGCATAAATGAAAAATGTAGTAAGGTTTTAATCTTGACGTATTTCCATAGTAAAGGCTAAAAACAATGAGCCATCCTCGGACAGGTGTTTGAGGATAAGCGAGTAGGAGAGACAAGGATGGAGACAGGCGCAGACAGGACAGCCCCCTTCACATCTTCACCCTCAGTCGCATGCCTATGTTCTACTATAGACTTCTGATTTTAATGACATAAGTGTTGTGGCAGCTATCCTGGCTAGGCCATGGCATGTCCTGCATCACTCAGCCCTCTATGATAAGATTCATTGCATCCAGATTTAAGGCTAGATTTACTAAACTGCGGGTTTTAAAAAGTGCAGGTCTTGCCTATAGCGACCAATCAGATTCTAGCTGTCATTTATTTAGTACATTCTACAAGTTGAAAGCTGGAGTCTGATTGGTTGCTATAGGCAACATCTAGGGACATTTTAAAGAAAAAACATGCAGGTAGACCAGTGACCCAGCCCAAGGTAGCCCACTATGGTACCAGCCCGGGGTGACAGATGCTCCCAGCCCCTGGTTCTAGGCATGTGCTGGTTTCAGAGTGGTAATTAAGCTGCCCAGTATCTATATATCAAAGCAGCCAGTAATTCCTCTGCATGTAAAACACACAATGGATTTGCACCCCTTGAAGCAGACTATACAGAATATAATAGTGACATCATAAACTGTAACATAAGGAAATCCCTACTGATAAGTCACCAGTGGGTGTGGACATCCTGATGAGCAACTACAAGTCCCAGCATGCCTTGCCAGCTTTGGCATTTAACAACAGCTGGAGAGCCCCGCAGCGCCCTCTGGCGGTATCTCGGTTGTGATTGGCTGTGAGCGTACCAGATGACAACGTCCCGGCCTCTGATTGGCTGCGCTGCGGTTCCGGGCACCCACACGTGCTGCGGTCCAAGATGGCGGCGCAGTGGCCGGAGATAGAGCGGGCGGAGCGGGAGAAGCGGCGGGAACTGGTGCTGCAGGCAGTGGACGAGCGGCTCCGGCTGTGCGAGGGGCAGCTCCCGGCCGCGCTCCTCTCCCTCACCCTCCTCAACCACCTGGAGGTGAGCGGCTGCTCGGAGCTGCGGGAGGTGCCGGCCGGGCTGGGGGTCCTCGGCCACCTGCAGAGCCTCATCCTGTGCAGGAACCGGCTGCGGAGCCTCCCCCCGAGCCTGGGCCAGCTGCGGGGCCTGCGGGTGCTGGACGTGTCCGGCAACGAGCTGGAGGAGCTGCCGGCCGAGCTGTGTCAGCTGCCCGAGCTCTGCACCCTCAACGTCAGCTGGAACCGGCTGCGGGAGCTGCCCCCGGGGCTGCAGCGCTGCACCAAGCTGGCCGGGCTCAACCTGTCCCGGAACACGGTCACCGCCTTCCCCGCCGGGCTCCTGGGCCCCCAGCTCCCCCTGCTGGCCTCCATCTCCGCCGCCGACAACCTCATCCGGGAGCTGGAGGGCGGCATCGGGCTCCTGTCGGGGCTCAAGGTACCGAGTTGTCGGCTCCTCTTTGTTCAATAAAACCTTGTTATCCAGTGGGGCCCCTGACTGCACATTGGGGGGCACCTGACATAATATCCAACTGTAGCCCAGTCCAGCCAAGTATTATACATCAAATATTGCAAAGTAAACATATGAGCCATTATTACCATTTATATAAGTATCTGTTTTGTTTTAATCTCAAAATATATAATATTTTCATCTGTGGAAATGAGGGGATTGTCCCTTTTACATGAAACCCATATATCTATCTCTATATAAGGCCCAAGAGTATTTTGGTTTGGCCGATATCAGTGGTGACACACTAATGGCCCATACTTGCACACCCTGTCTCAATTAGTTTATCAGAGGTGTTTGGGTAACCTTTGGTGTTGCTTGTTATATGGGCTCCACTTGATGCTGCCCACCTGTCATTTTGGTTATCGCTGTGTTCTCATCATCTCTGTTTCACTTGGTCCTGGCTCTTTCTCCCACTGTAAGCCCTCTCTCTGATCCCTTGGACACCCCTCTTCCCCTTATCTCTGTCTACCTGCACTCAAGGTAACCAAATTCTCCCTGGAATGACAGATGGGCGGAGCCACTGGTGCCCATATAAGGAACAAGTACCCCTGTAGCTCTCCACCTGATGGTAAAACTACAAGCCTAAGCCTGGAGATGACAGCTGAGGATGCTTAAGCGTTACGATAACGATTCAGTTCTCTAAACTAGTAAAAATGTCTCGTGTCGACATTGCCACCTTATTTATTTTTATTATAACAATCATTATAGCACAGTGGTAACTCCATAGACATCCTTTACAGGACCAGTGTGTATTCCTGCCAAATGTTTTTACCTAAATATTGATGGTAGCAGCTACGGTAACCGTTATATTTTCCTAAACAAAAATCCTGTATAATTTCTGTTCTACCACCTAATTGCTGAAGGCTGGTGTTTATTACACTCTGGACCACATCAAGCTAAAATCACAGTTCTGTAATAAAGATGTAATTTTTGTTTAAGATAATTTGTTATATAGAATCCAACCTAGATCGGAAATAATGTTACTTAAGAAAATATTTTTATTTCCATATACCCTTATAAGAATGTATTGAGATATTTTGATCATATAAAGGAACTATTCAATGAATTGTTGATTCAGTAATATAGAAATATTTTTATTCATAGTCATGTTTTCTTGCAAAGATTTCGAACAATACTTTGACAGCCATTCCCTCTTTGAAGGCTGAAGATTCCCCCTAGTGAAAGGGGGGTGGTCTGCAGTTTTTTCATTTCAATATGTTAGCAGGTTTGAAATTGTCAATAAAAAGCTGGACCTTTAAAATGTAACTGAGGCCGCAATAAACCTCTGATATAACCCAGAAAACAATTAACCTTTCTTCCTCCTTGTACCAGAGCTTGGACCTCTCCAATAACCAGCTCACCGAGATCCCCTACGAGCTTGCCGAGTGCACCAAGCTGAAGGAAATCAACTTCAAAGGCAACAAACTGAAAGATAAACGACTGGAGAAGATGGTTAACGGCTGTCAGACTAAATCCATCCTGGAGTATCTGAGGGATGGGGGCCGGGGGGCCGGGAAAGGGAAAACGAAGACTGAGACCGCGGTCAGAGAGGACGTTAAGGATAAGAAGAAGAAAAAGAAGCAGAGGAAGGACAGCGATGGAGACGTGGAGGACGTCAATAAGATGATGCTGAGAATCCTGCACATATCGGAGAACCCGGCTGCGCTCACGGTCAATGTGACGGCGAGCATTAAAGACGTACGGCCGTACATTGTGTGCTGTGTGGTCAGAGGGATGAACCTGAGGCCCGGTAATGCCCTGAAACGGTTCCTCACTGCACAGGTGATTCCTAGAATAAGACTCTAACCCTGTAAATAGTTTCATTTTCTTTAAACTTTATCACTCTTTAACATTGTTTTTTTTTTTGTCATATTGCTTATTCAGTCAACCTAAACAGAAATATTATCCATAGACTTCAAAGGACTTGAGAGAGCCCTACAAATGCATATAGTTTTTAAAATAAATCATTTAAAGGGCTCTTTTTGCTTACGCACAGTGGAGGTAGCCATTGAATGTAACAGCGGCTGAACCTGGATTTTAAAGGTGACAGCTGTGGACACAGGGACAGATTTAATACTGGAACAGGTTAGTTAAATACTGAAGTTACTTCAGGTATAGGTGGAGCATAATCGTTCAGGCTTTGGCAAATTTCCCCAAATGTAACACCCTTAAAAAATGTTTGGTCTTTAAGACGGGATCATGCTTTGCAGTTCTCAGCATGTAATTACCCTAAATATCATCATTAATCAGATTCCCAGCTGGTAAATAAAAAAAGTTACAGGTCTATGACGTGTTGCTGTCAAGCTGCCCCCTGTACTGAAGCCCTATGCAACGCTTGCCACCGTAATTACACAGCATGTTATAATGCTGCTCCTGGGATGCTATAATCGGCAGCAGCAGCTATTTATATAGCGCCACTAATTCCGCAGCGCTGTACAGAGAACTCGCTCACATCAGTCCCTGAATACACGTTTCCTGCTTTTACCATCAAATGTTATGCAGCACAATGTCCACTGGATGGCAGCACCTTAATATGTCACATCTTCAGAATGGGAATTTCTGAAAATTCTCTTGTCTGAAATCTCACAATTAAGATACGTGTAAATGTTGTTTTTCCCTCCCTTTCTTTGTCTGATTAAACAATAGTTTTTCAAAGAATAGAGTAAAATGCCTTCATAATAACTGCAGAGACAAGGACTGATAAAAGCTAATCTGTTTTACTGCACATAGCCCATCCATGACTTGCAGTGATGTTGTGCACCTGTGACGTCCACACAGCAGAGGGCGCTGTTTTGTCATCTGAACCAATAAGCATCCGAGAACGCAGCATGTTGATTGACAAGGAACCGGAGCCTCATGAATGTGGCTCAGTGATGTCTCTCTGGGTTTTTCTGAGTGTGCCGATAGGCTGCAGTCTTAGGACTATTGGTTTAGCTGAGAAGGCGCTCTGCCTCCATTGTGTAATTACTTTAATTAAAACAGTTATATAACATTTACACCAAGGACGTATTCTCTTCTGATTGTACAGTGAAAAGAGACACTTTCTTATTATTACCTTGTTTTATATGTGAATTAATACAATATAACATCATTTTAGACCAAACTCCATGATGATCTCTGTGATAAAAGGACATTAGCGACTATTGCTACACATGACCTGCAGCTGGTGAAAGGACCCCTGTTATATGACGCCAGGCCCCCCAAAGACTGCAAGGTGAGCTTACATTCATGTATGGTTTGTTGTATTGTCAGCTCCACAATAGCTTGATAGTCTAGGCCTGTATTAAAGCCTATACTATTGTGCAAAGACTCACTTTATTTTTTGTTAACCAAATATTTTTTGATTATTTTTTTTTTGCAACACTACTTCCTTTCTGTTTTTTTCAATCTTGTCTTTGATATGGTGCAGTACCAATGTTTTCCACCAGGAGGTAAAAACCACTTGTAGCCAATGAGGACAGTAGAATATTGAAAGAAACAGAGAACACTTAAGTTCGTCTGACTCCTGCATGTGGAAGGAACTAAGTCGACAATCAGAGTAAATAGTAATCGCACAGAATAATAATTCGAGGCTCTTAGACTTGTGCAGGAAGATCATAAAAAAAAAATATCGCAAAAAGTGGAGTGGCCGTTCACGGCCCTACAGGATGATCAAAGCAGCTCATAAGAAATCTTATATCGATGGCTGTTAAGAAAGGTGGACAACCCCAATTTATGTGTTTGCTATTTTAATATTAGAAATTAGAAAAATAATTGAATTTAGAAATGGAATAGAAATTGTGACTCTGTGCCTTGTCCGTGGTAAGAAGCAGGCTTATGTATGTTCTGCTTTTCAGCTGCTGTTTGATACCTGTAACACCAAACCAATTAAACGCTTCCCAGGCTGCTTTGTCACATGCAGGATATTGTTACAGAGTTCACACGTTTAATATACAGCTATAGTGGTGTAAACCAGGAATCTTAGGAGAATAGGCCAGATGAATAAAATTGCTTTAAGACGTGACTTGTGCATTTAATGTGGTTTGATCTTTGTCAGCGCAGAATCTAACGCGTATAGGAATTATATAGTAGGACCCGGTGCCTGGTGCAGAGGCAGAATCTTGCAGGAGATGCAGTTACAGATCCTCCTCCTGTGTTCAGCTAGTGAGATGAGCTTACTCTGACCTGTCAATCATTCAGCCTTGATAGAGCCCAACAATACATCGCTCTTTCTACTCACATTTGGAGCGTGTGTTGTGGAGTCCCCACTATAGTTAGTTTTGTATTTGGAAAATGTGCCTGGTGTAGAAAATAGTAGAAGAAGATTAGAACACTACTAATTCCTAAGATTCTAAGACATTGCTCCTATTATAACAGGCACTATGTGAGCACTACAGTCTAAATGTGATTGTGAAGTATTACACTGTCCCCACCCGGCTGCTTCTTAATCCCACCCGGCTGGGGAGAAGACTGAACTTGCAATTGGTTATAAATAGATCTCCATTGATCTCCAGAATGCTGATTATCTGATCTGTTTAACTTATGTCAGTAAGTATTAGTGGTTCTCATATAATGTCCATATACAGGAAATACAAATGAAGGGTTTGGAACTATTGTTCTTGCATCTCTCTCCCTCTGATATATATTCTGAGATGTGATGGGCTAGGTCCTCTATTGATCTAACCATGTTGGGCACGTGCAGGACACAGTGTTTGAATGTGGTTCTGCTCTCTGCATGGATCTTAAGCTCGCTGGTCATGCAGAACCTGAAATTACTAGTTTGCGCAATGCTTAATGATTTCAGGCTAATCCTGCATTGTGTGATCCTAATCCTCAGGGCTGCTGGTCAATATGTAACAAGTACAGTCACAACACTGTAGTCGTTTCCCTGGCTTACCTCTCGTCGTCGTGAGCACGTAGTCTGGTTTAAAGGGACTGTGACGCTTTATTATCTTGTTTTTCCCTTTGTATTTGTGTAGCCATTAGTCATACAGGTGTTTTATAGCCAGGTATGACTCCATTTAAATGTGTTCTGCTGGTTGTCGCTCTTATGTACACGTCGATCCTCCATTTAAAGTTTTGTGTTCTGGTTTACAGATTATACCATTGAATCGCAAAGAAATAAATGCGAAGGAGCTGGTGCGACAGCTGCAATTTGAGGCGGAGGAGCAAAGGAAGCAGAAAAAGCGTCAGAACGTGTCTGGACTTCACAAGTGAGTAGCTGCCTGTGAGCGGGGGTCAGAGCTTCTCTCTGATTGGCTGCCTGGGACAGTGTTTTGGTGCAATGCATCCTGGGTCCTATAGGTTGTCAGTATCTGTAGAGCCATAGTTATCCTTCATTGCTACAAAATTCGGTTTTTGTGCAATTTATTTATTCCTTGGAAATTAGACAGGTCCAAAGAGTAGACCAAAGGGGGCAACGGGTGGAGGGCTGGGAGGTTAGTAACTGCAGAAGTCCTAGCGAAGGGACCACTATAGTCTTTACTAGGTAGCTCAAGGAGGGATTTTAAAGAAAAGTTTGCATGCGGTCATCTGTTAAAGAACAACAGTTACCAACACGTGTATCAAAAATAGTTTTATATCAAATGAAATACAAGTTTAACTTTGCGATTAAAACTTTCACTGTATGGATTAAATTATATTAATTAGATTTAGCGTTTTCTCTCATATCGCCAATGATTGCAATGTTGCTCACGGGAGAACTTTTAGTCACCGACTAAACCTCTTCATGAACAGCGCCACCTGTTGGTTGTAGATTTATAAAAATAAAACCTAAAGAGGATGAGCATTCAGTGGAAACTGAATACGAATTAGATACAAATTGCAAAAACCCATTGTGAATGACTTAATTATGCCCTATATTAAAATCTTTTTTATTTTTCTCATTTGTACCTTGGAAAGTGTAGCCGAGAGATAACAATAGAAACACGATGTATGTTGTGTTCTTCAGATGTGTTGTGTGATTTATATGGTTTGTATGTTACTTATATCTATTTACCTTACTAAAGTGGGTGATGGTGTGTGATCTATATACAGAGAGCAAAAGCCTGTAACAGAAGTGTTTTGCTTTGTTAATTTCTTTTGTTCCTTTGAATTGCTTCTCGCACAGCAGTCTAGGGTTATCCATGCAAGTGTATTGTGGTATTGGTTTTCACAGGTATACGATAGCCGCTAGCGAGCAGAGCTGATCTGCCGCCCAAGGCAAGACTCCCAGTCACCCTCAGTTATGTAGAAACGTTATTTTTCTTTGTTTAATTCCTATTGGATCTTGTTACAAATATTGTTTACAAATCTGGAAAAACAGACCTGTGAAACATCAGACTATCAATACATTCAACACCGTATTAAGCACTGTTACCTAGTAGAATGCAAGCTGTTGTTTTGCTTGGTCTTCCATGTTACTTAAGGTTTTTAGCACTTAGCGTAGGACATCCTGTAGGTAGAACAGGAATCCTGTTGTGTAGAGGAAACATCTGTATGAACATCAGAGATGAGTCACTAATATCTTCAGTTTTGGCAAGTTCCTGAAACTTTCTCTATAAATATTTGTGAATGTTCGGTAACTCTTCTATATAAAGAGAAACTCACAGCTGGTGGTGTGTGTATATGTATGTATGTGTACACGCGAATGCATTTTTTCCAAAGGCACCAAATGTAGACAATGCCTATAGTGAGACTGTATAGCTATAAGCCCACCCATAATGTCTGCCTCTGGCTTTTTCTACAAATTCCCCTTTTTGTTTAATGGGTTATAATCACTATATAAAAACAACTCCAGGTAAATAACATATTCCCTCTCCCTCCCCTTTTTCCAGCGAGTAGTTACTGCAGATCAGGAGTTTCTGGCTCCCACCGCACCAGAAAGTTGTTTGTCCGTGTATGCGCCATTAGCGCTGTTAAAGCGCGCGGCCTGCAGTGACTGGGATAGCCGTGGCTGCAGTGACGACTATTCACGTACGCTCGTGCATTTTCTAATTTCTCCAGGCCTTCGCGCCGGGAAAATGGTTACTGGCTGAAGAGCTCCCAATCCGCAGTTGTCCCTCTCAGAGCACCCACAGAGCTGGCTGCTGTGGTCAGTGCGCAGGATTGGACAGCGAAAGATTTAATCATGGAAATAATGGCGCAGCCTGCCATGATACTTTCTTGAGGTAACCTGTAGTGGAAGCAGATTGGTCACGCAGGTCCACAACACCTCACGTCATCCGTGTGTGCTCTACGGGGCAGGAGCCACTTGAGAGAACTATTTTCTGTCGGGGAAGTGCAGTAATTGACCGACATGCTCTTGTGAGGGCACCTGAGAGACAAAAGATGGCTGGGCTGGGTTGTAAATAGCGCAGATGTTTCCCGCGGTCTGTTACATAATCACCGAGTGTTTTGATATAACCTTATCCGTCGCTGTTACCAGGGACTACGTCCCTAACACAGAACATCACTGAGAGCCACCTTTCATCAGGGCTTACCCAGCACACAGGGACAATGTAATAGTTATTGCGTGCCAGGGCGTGTCCTCACACCTGTGTGTCACACATTATATATAACGTTACACAAAGACAGCAGATCATATAACGGAGAACAGCTGCTGGCTGCACATATTGTCACTGTGATTCCTCAGACGGAGTGTGAGCGAGAGGCTTCATGAGGGAGGGATCCATTCACAGCCGTGGGGGGTACAGAACAGTAACAGCGATTCAGGTGTGACACGCCAGTTCTTGGTAAGCAAAGCATTAAAAGCACATTACAGTGGTGTAAGTTACCCATAAGAGATTACAGAAGAAACCAAGGAACACAATGTATGGTTTCTGCTCAGGGAATACGCGGAAACAGCACAGCTCCAGGTAGAATTATATTTTAATTAGTCTGTCTCCCTAACTAGTAAAGCCAGGGGTTCCCCAGCCCAGGAAAGCCCCCTTCCCCCTTTTCAAGGTACTTCACCAAACACACCTCATTTGTTCATTCAAACGGTCTCCGGCACCCTGGTTCCCGGTAAGTTGATGGGCAGTATTCTTGGGAATATTGGTTCAGTCCACAAAATGGCTTCCTCTACTGTGTGGCGACAAGTGCACTTAAAATGGGTATGTTAAAGGTGTAAAAGTTCCCATAGCACTGGGATTGTGAGTTATATTCCCGACCATGACCTTATCTGTGAGGAGTTTGTATGTTCTCCCCGTGTTTGTGTGGGTTTCCTCCGGGTGCTCCGGTTTCCTCCCACACTCTAAAACATACTGGTAGGTTAATTGGCTGCTATTAAATTCACCCTAGTCTGTGTTTTTCTGTGTATGTTAGAGAATTTACAATGTAAGCTTCAGTGGGGCAGGGACTGATGTGAATGGCAAATATTCTCTGTACAGCGCTGCGGCATTGGTGGCGCTATATGAATAAATGATGATGAAAGCTGACATGCATTTTGCCACTGTTAGAATGTCAAAACTGTTCTTTTCTTTTGCTTGGTAGTTGCTTACTACACACTCCCATATTTCCGTGAAGGACAGTCCTCCAAAACCACAGGCTTAAACTTCTATGTTGGCAGCAGCATACCCGTTTTATGGAGACAGTTTGTCACTATGTCCTGTGGTAATAATACACATTGTGTTTTTAGCACCAACGGCAGTAATTTAATATGTCACTTACCATTGGTCTCCTTTTGTGATCCTTTATATTGATGATATTCTTTTATAACTCTGTTCTATAGATACCTTCATTTATTGGATGGCAACGAGAATTATCCATTCTTAGTAGATGTGGAGAATACCGTTATATCCTTCCCACCAATCACAAACAGTGACAAGACCAAGGTATGTTTATTGTTTTGGCTATAATATAAGCTTTAGACCTTTTGTAAATTCTATATTGTATGTATGGTTTTTATTCTACAGCTGCCTCCTTCCCTTGAGGAATTGGTGTTGCTTCTCGGTTATGACGATCTCTCGTCGTGCTCTCAGCCACTGAGTTCCCCTTATTTAGTGTTTGAGTCAGTGCAGTCAAAACACTAAGATGATTTAAGTGACACAAGTTGTTTTGGTATATGGGTACTCCAGTATTGAGCCCCGCTTTTCTTTTAAAAAAAAAAAAAAAAATTATTCACCTAATTCATCTTAATGGAAAAATATCCACATGGGTTAAAATCCAAATTTTGTTTTAATTTTTTATTTTATTGTGAGAACTGTCCAATGTAAAAGATCCTCCCTGCTACTACTTGTTTGATTAAAAAATCTCTGTGTGTATGTTGGGGAATGTAGACTGTAAGCTCCAATGGGGCAGGGACTGATGTGAGTGAGTTCTCTGTACAGCGCTGCGGAATCAGTGGCGCTATATAAATAAATGGTGATGATTATGATGAATGCTGTTGATAGGGTCGAAGTCAGGGCTCTGTGCAGGACAGTCAAGTTCTTCCACACCAATCTAAGGAAACCATTTTTTTTGACGGACCTCTCTTGTTCTCCCAAACTGTTGCCACAAAGTTGGAAGCACCCCATTCTCTAGAATGCTGTAGCATTCAGATTTCCCATCATTGGAACTAAGGGTCTCAGGCCAAACCAGGATAAACAACCTCGGATCCTTATAGCTCCCCCACCAAACTTTACAGTTGTTCAGGAGGCATTCTCCTGGCATCCAGCAAATCCATATTCCTTTGTCAGATGGTGAAGCACGTTTCGTTGTTTGTCCACTCCAGAGAACGCGTTTCCACTGCTCCAGAGACCAATGATGGTGCGATTTACACCACTCTGTTCAACGTTTGGCATTGCGCATGTGTGCGACCGCTCGGCCATGAAAACCCAATCCTTGGCTCTCCCGACGACCAGTTCTTACGCTGATGTGCTTGCAGTAAAACTCAATAGTGAGGACAGACAATATTTACGCGTTTCAGCCCTCAGGGGTCTCGTTCTGTGAGCTCGTGTAGTCTACCACTTCACGGCTGAGCTGTTGTGGCTCCTTGACGTTTCCTCTTCATAATGATGACGCAGTTCACCGGGGCAGCTCTGGTAGGACATTATGAAAAGGTGACATCCTATGATTGCTACACTGAGCTCTATTCTACTGCTAATGTTTGGCTATGGAGATACCCTGGCTGTATGCTTCATGTACTTGTTAGCAATGTGTGTGGCTGAAACGGCCAAACACACTAACTAGAAGGGGTGTCCATGTACTTTTGGCCATGTAGGGTACATTTAATAATATTGTACTTGTTGCTGATAAGCTATAAAGGCAATGAGGATGCTTTGCTCTGTTTGTCGGCTGTTTTAGTTACTATTAGACTATATATCCTGCTCTTTGTTCTGGTTCCTCGAAATATTCCGCTAACCGTTCCCCCTACAAGCTGTTAGTTTAACGGCTGAGTCGGCTGTTTCTGACCATCAACTGTGAATTGCAGCTTGTACGGGCCCAGAGAGCCAGATCCCAGCTACAACTAATCTGGATCTATCGGATATTGATCAGGTTGGACAGTATATAAATTTGGATGATGACTGTATCTGAGTGTTTGCACTAATGGTGCCCTGTGGGATCTGGCTCAGCACGCTCAGATCTCTTGGGGTTTTGGCCACAGGTACATATATAGCCAAATCTGACAAAGATCCAATCAGTGGGCACCGAGTCAGCCTGTAATTGTCACATGTGTTCTATGTTTTCTCAGATCCGTAAATCCACCCGGGATCTATTGGTTGAAGTGACAAGCTCCAGCAGCTTGCAGGTCTGCAAAGATGTCATGGACGCTCTGATTGCGGTAAGTGCTGGTGTCAGTACTTCAGATACTCTCCATTCTGGTTGTTTTGTGAGTTTCTCTTGATCAGCGTCGGTCTCAGACCTCCGACATTTGTCGTTTTCCTAATACGGACAGGATTTACCTATCTTGCTGCAGGTGGATCCCTCGAATATCTGTGCAATGGCCAAATCCATTCATTGTTTCATCTCTTAGACTCCAAAGTATTTTCTGACCGCACGGCAGCCCCAGCTTACGGACTTTAAATGTTAACATTATAATTGTGTTTACTTCATGTCTGTCTAGTATAGGCTATCCAGAGATTAAAGTGGATACTGAACGGGACACTTAAGAGGTAGATTTATCAACCCATCCAAAAAAGCAGAAGCTGAGGTGTTACCCATAGCAACCAATCAGATTCTAGCTATCATTATTTGGAATGTACTAGATAAATGATGGTTTGAATGGTTGCTATGGGCAACTCCTCCACTGTTCCTCACTAGAATGTTTATTAAATCTCCCCGTATGTGTTAGTTGTGCAGATTCCTAGTGATATCACCTGTATTGGACAATGTCTGTGACCTATATATCCCTGGCTGAGATGAGTATGTTATTTATCATACTGTGATCCAGGATCATGTCACCCCCGGCTCTCCATCCAAACTAGGACACATTGAAAGTGATCCGCTTAATAATGACGTCAGAGAATAAATAAATAAATGGTGGTGATGATGATGAGAGAAGGTTTCACTTTCAGGCCCTGTCACTTGCACAGAGCTGTTTCCATTTCACAGCGCGTTACGTTTAGGACACGGATCCTATTTATAGATGCGGTGTCTTTCTATGGAAAGAGTGTGTAATTTCATCTCTCCTGATATATGTGGAAAACCTTGTGGATCAGTAACTCTCAGGTGAGAGGGGCTCTGTTATTGTACAGACGTAGCTGGGGAAGGATGACGGCTGCGTTACAGTGAATAATAACTAGGGTCTGATTCATTTAGGATCTTAACTTGAGAAACTTCTTATTTCAGTCTCCTGGACAAAACCATGTTACAATGCAAGGGGTGCAAATTAGTATTATGTTCTGCACATAAGTTAAATATTGACTGTTTTTTCATGTAACACACAAATACTTGATAGCTTATTTGTACACTGACATTTAAAGTTGATATTTGTGTGCTACATGAAAAAACAGTCAGTATTTAACTTATGTGCAGAACATAATACTAATTTGCACCCCTTGCATTGTAACATGGTTTTGTCCAGGAGACTGAAATAAGAAGCTTCTCAAGTTAAGATCCTAAATGAATCGGGCCCGTGGTTTATAAGCCCCATTAGCCTGTCAGTTTAGAAAATGTAAGCAAACGGGGTGACCGGGACAGTAGTAGATATATTATGAGGTGGGGAAATGATCATTTGGGTTTATCTAACTCCATGTCCACTCCCTCTCCATGTTTTTTACGACGATGCTGATTTAGTCATCCACTGTAACGTGAACACAACCTGACTGACTGAACTCTCCAACTTGCTGTTTTTCAATCACACGTGTCTCCTCTTTCCACAGAAAATGGCTGAGCTAAATAAGTTCACCCTGGAGAACAAAGAGGAAGAAATCGCAGAGCCTGAAGAAGACGACGCACCTCAGCAGCCAGCAGCCAATCAGAATCCAGATACCGAGGGCAGCGGCCAGCTGGTGTTGGAACAAGTCCGGGTGGCCGAGGTCGGCGGGAGCCTCAAAGTTTTATACCCTTCAAAAACTGACCTGAACCTAAGTTCGTCTTTCGTAGTTATGCGCTAGCACGAAAACTTCTCTTATTTTCCGTACACAGACTGTTGGCGCTCACAAATGACGAGTCACACTAACAAATCCTTCATGGAACATGTTTAATTTATTTTTATTAACGTTTTCTGCCGCTTTTTTGCTAGTGTACATATGTGCTATGGATGTTAACATATTTGTACTCATTATGCAGGTTTTTTGGCCATAATAAATTGGCGATTTGAGAAGTGTCAACGTTTCTGTTCATCCCTCATTTACCTAAATTAATTTAAATACCAACTATATGGCCTGGAACGGCCGGTTGTCGAGAACATTCCATCATAAGTCCTCGCGCTGTAATACAGTCGTAGGTTACACAAAACTTTTGCTTATTGTAGTAAGTTTTGTGGTAAATTAAGGAACATCTCTCACCGGGAATAGTCCTATTGTGATTCAACACAATAAAATATATATAATATAAATTTCTATTCAATAGGTGTTTAGTTTTTAAATTATTACAATATGACTTTTTCCGCATCTATTTCTTGCTGTCTTTTATGGTCTACAATGCTGTTGTCTTCAAAAGACAAATGCAAAAGTTAGGTTCCTGCTAGTTGTGTCAAGACAAAGATGGCGTCTGCCACTGTAGAACAGGAGTGGAGTAACTGCACATTTTATTACCCGTTTTTACGTCCTCTAGACAAATCCACGTCTGATGTTTTAAAACAGGGGTAGGCAACCTGCGGCTCTCCAGGTGTTGTGAAACTACAAATCCCAGCATGCTTTGCCAGTATATAACCAGCAGATTGGTGGCAAGGCATGCTGGGATTTGTAGTTTCACAACACCTGGAGAGCCACAGGTTGCCTACCCCTGTTTTAAAATCACCACAGTAACGTTACGTGTGGATGACTCGACCAGCGTAAGCTGCGTTGCCCGTACATGGTGGAAGCAGCCATTTTGTCAACTGAGCCAAAATGTCACCGCTGTAATTTTTGTGTGTGGGTGAACATCTAGGGTAACTTGTCAGCCATAGTCTACACACGGTGGGTGTACTGAGCCAGTATTCAGCCTATCGATTCACTAGGAACCAGCGTGTCTTGAATGAGTCCCCTCATGTCTGTGGTACCGAGGGTCTGTAGTGAATGGATAAGGCTGCATTCTCGCGAGTGTTGGTCAGCCACACAAAATGGCCGCCTCCACTGTGTGTGCACTTTAGCGGAACAAGCAGGAAGGCAGTTACCATTACTATACTATACCCTGTGTTACAAGCTGCAGTGTGACCTGAAGCGTAACGCTGGTCTCTGCAGATTTCCTGGTGTCACAACGGACTGGACGTTCAGCTGTTAGTTACTGGCATCGGATTGTGCAATACTGGCAGATCCTGAGCCGTACAGAGGACGGGCTGAGCTGTGGAGAGCACAGATTACAAGATAACTGTGGGTTTGGCAGCAGAGAATGTTTTGTCTAGAATACATAAAGTTCATGAGCTGTATGTGATCACTGGGAGAGAGATTTATGCTGCATTGTCTAGGGGCTGTTTGTAGCTTTATATTTTAGATAAGTCCTGAATTGTTCTCCAAAGGATGAGGTTTTAGATTCACCACTTAAAATAGAAATTAAAATAATTAACGAACATGTGAAACTAAAAGTATGGAGTTGTGGATGGTGGGCTCAGGACCGTATTGGTGAGGGGCGCATTTTTTGGATGATAGCTGCAGACAGCTTCCTTAGCTCTCCCTATGTAGGTGCCAAGCAGGGGCGAGAGTGCAGAACCTGCAGCGCATTCAGCCAGTCGCACTGGTTGCAAGGCATGTTGGGAAAGGTCACATGTTTTAGTAAGAGCAGTCTACAGAACACAGGTTTATATACACTGCTCCCAGC
The DNA here is from genome assembly GCF_038048845.1 of Mixophyes fleayi. Taxonomy (NCBI): domain Eukaryota; kingdom Metazoa; phylum Chordata; class Amphibia; order Anura; family Limnodynastidae; genus Mixophyes; species Mixophyes fleayi. Next base: position 82,811,762 of record NC_134412.1, on the reverse strand, counting down.
TTCTGGTATTGGACAATAACAAGTAACTGATATGCCTGCAATATACACAATGTGCTCTGCACGTGGCCAGGTAAGTGATAAAACAGGTTTTTACCACACTCAGGATGTCTTTAAAACTTCTATTTTACCAAGTTTCTGGCATTTTTCCATTAATGCTTTTAAATAATTCCATCATGTAGGGGGAAATTAGTATTGCACGTGCGTTCAATCACAGGCCGGGTACTTCAGTCTGCTTCAGTTTTCTTGTGTTGGCATATTAAAATATATATTTAATTTTATGTGCCTTATGTAGCAAAAAATGAGAAAAAGTACAACTTTTGTAGGCAAATACAGTAAGGGCAGTGTCTGCCAGATCTTCCCTGAACATTAATATTAGATCTTTTGCAGAAGATCCAGGTGACACGGAATCTACTTGTCTTAGCGGCAGAGGTGATATGTTTTCTCCAGAACGATTACTGGGACTTCTCATTGGGAATTGGTGACATCATTAGTGAGGCTCGGTACGCTGGCTTAATTTCTCTGTTCCTGCCCCATAAGGCAGATCAGGTTCTAAAGATATGTTCTAGGGGCAAGTGCGGTTTGTGTGATGAAGCGATCCGCGTTCACTCTGGAGTGTCCAGAACGTTGCGGGAGAGTAGGTAAGTAAGAATGGGGCAATAAAACTGTCAATCCCAAGATATACAGCCACGAGCCTGACGCAGATCTACTGTGGTTACAGGCGGACAATGAGAGAAACGTGTTTGCCTATGACATAATTATATTTGCTTTTATTGTATACAGAAAAGTACCACCTGCTTGGAGAAAATTAATGGACTATCTTAGTCACTAACAAAACCTCCATAAAACTGTCTGCATGAAATATGCACTGTGATACTCTGGGCAATGTTCTGCTGGGAAAACTTGGGTCCTGGCGTTCATGTGGATGTTACTTGTACCACCTACCTAAACATTGTTGTAGACCAAGTACACCCCTTCATGGCAGCGGTATTCCCTGATGGCAGTGGCCTCTTTCAGCAGGATAATTCCCCCTGCCACACTGCAAACATTGCTCAGGAATGGTTTGAGGAACATGACAAATAGTTCAAGGTGTTGACTTGGTCTCCAAATTCCCCTGATCTCCATCCGATCAAGCATCTGTGGGATGTGCTAGAAACACAAGTCGGAGCCACGGAGGCCCCACCTCACAACCTACAGGACGTAAAGGATCTGCTGCTAACGTCTTGGTGCCAGATACCACAGGACACCTTCAGAGGTCTTGTGAGGTCCATGCATCGACGGGTCAGAGCCGTTTTGGCGGCACAAGGGGGACCTACACAGTATTAGGCAGGTTTTATTGTTGCTGATCGGTGAATACACACATATAAACTCCTTTCACACGATTATTAGTTTTAGTTGTTTTTATTTATTTTGTGTTTAGTTTCACTTTAAAGACATTGCTCCAGTTTGATATGGGCATAGACTCACTTTTACTCTGCTTTAATCCTCTAGGCTTGAGTCATTTCTTGGCTGAGTTATGACAACAAATCAGCCGAGGCTCGGAGATGTTGGAATAGGAAAGGTTGATGCTTATTAAATACACTTATACACATAATAAACTACAAACAGTCTTTACTAATCTCTTTACAATTGCACTAAACCAGGGCCTAGGTTTCCCGAAAATATTGTGCTGTCTTCGTGTTGTTTTGTTTAGTTGTGGATGAAACTATAAATACACCTGGTTTATGGTTATGCCTACGACACTATAGGTTCAAACCACAAACAAATATGTTCTAGTAATTGGAAAATAAAGCAGAACCGTCTTGTTTCCAGAAGATACAAATACATATTCTATAAATAGAAGACTACTGTAGAATGAATGGGCCTTATCCATTATATCAGTAACTTGATTAATTACATTGGAACAATTGATCACTAGTCTGTCTTGAAGAGATTAATTTTGCGATTATTATTAGCCTGATTCAAGAGATTCAAAAACCTGGGTGTCTGTTGGAATCTGCAGTCTGGAAAATGCACTGAACAGAGAGGGGTGAGTAAATGTTTAACTGTTGGGGCCCCAATGAAAAGTACCACACAATTTTTCGACTTTGGATGGAGAGGGATTTTGAGAAAAGTAATAATTTGCATAGGCAAACCGAGGGGGAGGGGGGGTCCTAGTGCCTGGAAACCCCCTCCAAGTCTGGGGCACTGTATAATTGAGGTGGCTGGACCCTGCTCCCGCTTCACATGGCTCTGCTCGATAAGGGAGAGCTGTGTGCACCTAACAGTAGTGCACGCAGCATTGCCCATGTATATTATGGGGATAGGAAGAGTTGGAGAGCAGCCAAGTACTGTCTAAAATTATAGCCACGCCCCCATGCATGCTGGTCACGCCCACTGGCGGCATGGTGTGGAAACCCCCTCTACAAATCCTGCGTTTGCCCCTGATTTGGTTGGAGATATCCCAGAAGACAGAACTACAGCACCTACAATCTTTCCAATAAATCACTTTTTATGTAAGTAAACATTTTTAAAGCAAACAAAACTGCACTTATTGGTGGACTTCTTTTTTAGGCACTGTCCTTGTAAACAGAAATTAATCTGATCCTTCCCGTTGCAATATCGTCAGCAATTTTAGCCACTTGGCCCAACCCAACAACGTGTGGCTACAAAACTAGCCCAATGATCAATTGTAATCCTATAGGGGAACTTCAGACTTTACTAACAAGTCCCATTAACGCTAGAAGAGATCTGGCTGATGGGCACATTCACCAAATGATGGATCTCTTCCAAATTGGCTTTCTCTATGGCTAAATGGCACACTAGTCCTGTTTGGGTGAATGACTAGCATAAGTCTGGTATATTACTTGAGTGTCTACTTTACGTCGTTAGAGACCTGCAGGTTACGGCATGGGTGGCCCCTGTGTGCCCTGTGGCCCTTGGAACTCCTCAGCAACAGAAGAGACATGTTGTCTGCATCTTGTCTAGTTTCTTATTATATCTCTTTTTAGACATAGAATTTGACGGCAGATAAGAACCGCTTGGTCCATCTAGTCTGCCCATTTTTTAATCTATGGTAACCTCAAACCTTATTTGATTCTTAGCTCCTTGTAAGGATACCCTTATGTCTATCCCAATCATGGTTAAATTGCTCTACTGTATTAGCCTCAACCACCTCTGATGGGAGGCTATTCCACTTATCCACTACCCTTTCTGTGAAGTAGTTTTTCCTCAAATTTCCTCTGAACCTACTTCCCCCCAGTGTCAGTGCATGTCCTTGTGTTCTAATACTTCTCTTCCTCCCACTGTCAGGACATGTCCTCGTGTTCTAATACTTCTCTTCCCCCCCAGTGTCAGTACATGTCCTCGTGTTCTAATACTTCTCTTCCCCCCCAGTGTCAGTACATGTCCTCGTGTTCTAATACTTCTCTTCCCCCCAGTGTCAGTGCATGTCCTCGTGTTCTAATACTTCTCTTCCCCCCAGTGTCAGTACATGTCCTCGTGTTCTAATACTTCTCTTCCCCCCCAGTGTCAGTACATGTCCTCGTGTTCTAATACTTCTCTTCCCTCCAGTGTCAGTACATGTCCTCGTGTTCTAATACTTCTCTTCCCCCCCAGTGTCAGTACATGTCCTCGTGTTCTAATACTTCTCTTCCCTCCAGTGTCAGTACATGTCCTCGTGTTCTAATACTTCTCTTCCCCCCAGTGTCAGTACATGTCCTCGTGTGCTAATACTTCTCTTCCCCCCAGTGTCAGTACATGTCCTCGTGTTCTAATACTTCTCTTCCCCCCAGTGTCAGTACATGTCCTCGTGTTCTAATACTTCTCTTCCCCCCAGTGTCAGTACATGTCCTCGTGTGCTAATACTTCTCTTCCCCCCAGTGTCAGTACATGTCCTCGTGTTCTAATACTTCTCTTCCCCCCAGTGTCAGTACATGTCCTCGTGTGCTAATACTTCTCTTCCCCCCAGTGTCAGTGCATGTCCTCGTGTTCTAATACTTCTCTTCCCCCCAGTGTCAGTGCATGTCCTCGTGTTCTAATACTTCTCTTCCCCCCAGTGTCAGTACATGTCCTCGTGTTCTAATACTTCTCTTCCCCCCAGTGTCAGTACATGTCCTCGTGTTCTAATACTTCTCTTCCCTCCAGTGTCAGTACATGTCCTCGTGTTCTAATACTTCTCTTCCCCCCCAGTGTCAGTACATGTCCTCGTGTTCTAATACTTCTCTTCCCCCCAGTGTCAGTACATGTCCTCGTGTTCTAATACTTCTCTTCCCCCCAGTGTCAGTACATGTCCTCGTGTTCTAATACTTCTCTTCCCCCCAGTGTCAGTACATGTCCTCGTGTTCTAATACTTCTCTTCCCTCCAGTGTCAGTACATGTCCTCGTGTTCTAATACTTCTCTTCCCCCCCAGTGTCAGTACATGTCCTCGTGTTCTAATACTTCTCTTCCCTCCCAGTGTCAGTACATGTCCTTGTGTTCTAATACTTCTCTTCCCCCCAGTGTCAGTACATGTCCTCGTGTTCTAATACTTCTCTTCCCTCCCAGTGTCAGTACATGTCCTCGTGTCCTAATACTTCTCTTCCCCCCCAGTGTCAGTACATGTCCTTGTGTTCTAATACTTCTCTTCCCCCCAGTGTCAGTACATGTCCTCGTGTTCTAATACTTCTCTTCCCTCCAGTGTCAGTACATGTCCTCGTGTTCTAATACTTCTCTTCCCTCCAGTGTCAGTACATGTCCTCGTGTTCTAATACTTCTCTTCCCTCCAGTGTCAGTACATGTCCTCGTGTTCTAATACTTCTCTTCCCCCCAGTGTCAGTACATGTCCTCGTGTTCTAATACTTCTCTTCCCCCCCAGTGTCAGTACATGTCCTCGTGTTCTAATACTTCTCTTCCCTCCCAGTGTCAGTACATGTCCTTGTGTTCTAATACTTCTCTTCCCCCCAGTGTCAGTACATGTCCTCGTGTTCTAATACTTCTCTTCCCTCCCAGTGTCAGTACATGTCCTCGTGTCCTAATACTTCTCTTCCCCCCCAGTGTCAGTACATGTCCTTGTGTTCTAATACTTCTCTTCCCCCCAGTGTCAGTACATGTCCTCGTGTTCTAATACTTCTCTTCCCTCCAGTGTCAGTACATGTCCTCGTGTTCTAATACTTCTCTTCCCTCCAGTGTCAGTACATGTCCTCGTGTTCTAATACTTCTCTTCCCCCCCAGTGTCAGTACATGTCCTCGTGTTCTAATACTTCTCTTCCCTCCCAGTGTCAGTACATGTCCTTGTGTTCTAATACTTCTCTTCCCCCCAGTGTCAGTACATGTCCTCGTGTTCTAATACTTCTCTTCCCCCCAGTGTCAGTACATGTCCTCGTGTTCTAATACTTCTCTTCCCCCCAGTGTCAGTGCATGTCCTCGTGTTCTAATACTTCTCTTCCCCCCAGTGTCAGTACATGTCCTCGTGTTCTAATACTTCTCTTCCCCCCAGTGTCAGTACATGTCCTCGTGTTCTAATACTTCTCTTCCCTCCAGTGTCAGTACATGTCCTCGTGTTCTAATACTTCTCTTCCCCCAGTGTCAGTACATGTCCTCGTGTTCTAATACTTCTCTTCCCTCCAGTGTCAGTACATGTCCTCGTGTTCTAATACTTCTCTTCCCTCCAGTGTCAGTACATGTCCTCGTGTTCTAATACTTCTCTTCCCTCCCAGTGTCAGTACATGTCCTCGTGTTCTAATACTTCTCTTCCCTCCAGTGTCAGTACATGTCCTCGTGTTCTAATACTTCTCTTCCCTCCAGTGTCAGTGCATGTCCTCGTGTTCTAATACTTCTCTTCCCCCCAGTGTCAGTACATGTCCTCGTGTTCTAATACTTCTCTTCCCCCCAGTGTCAGTGCATGTCCTCGTGTTCTAATACTTCTCTTCCCCCCAGTGTCAGTACATGTCCTCATGTCCTAATACTTCTCTTCCCCCCCAGTGTCAGTACGTGTCCTCGTGTTCTAATACTTCTCTTCCTCCCAGTGTCAGTACATGTCCTCGTGTTCTAATACTTCTCTTCCCCCCAGTGTCAGTACATGTCCTCGTGTTCTAATACTTCTCTTCCCCCCCAGTGTCAGTACATGTCCTCGTGTTCTAATACTTCTCTTCCCCCAGTGTCAGTACGTGTCCTCGTGTTCTAATACTTCTCTTCCTCCCAGTGTCAGTACGTGTCCTCGTGTTCTAATACTTCTCTTCCCCCCCAGTGTCAGTACATGTCCTCGTGTTCTAATACTTCTCTTCCCCCCAGTGTCAGTGCATGTCCTCGTGTTCTAATACTTCTCTTCCCCCCAGTGTCAGTGCATGTCCTCGTGTTCTAATACTTCTCTTCCCCCCAGTGTCAGTACATGTCCTCGTGTTCTAATACTTCTCTTCCCCCCAGTGTCAGTGCATGTCCTCGTGTTCTAAATACTTCTCTTCCCCCCAGTGTCAGTACATGTCCTCGTGTTCTAATACTTCTCTTCCCCCCCAGTGTCAGTACATGTCCTCGTGTTCTAATACTTCTCTTCCCCCCAGTGTCAGTGGATGTCCTCGTGTTCTAATACTTCTCTTCCCCCCAGTGTCAGTGCATGTCCTCGTGTTCTAATACTTCTCTTCCCCCCAGTGTCAGTGCATGTCCTCGTGTTCTAATACTTCTCTTCCCCCCAGTGTCAGTGCATGTCCTCGTGTTCTAAATACTTCTCTTCCCCCCAGTGTCAGTACATGTCCTCGTGTTCTAATACTTCTCTTCCCCCCCAGTGTCAGTACATGTCCTCGTGTTCTAATACTTCTCTTCCCCCCAGTGTCAGTACATGTCCTCGTGTTCTAATACTTCTCTTCCCCCCAGTGTCAGTACATGTCCTCGTGTTCTAATACTTCTCTTCCCTCCAGTGTCAGTGTATGTCCTCGTGTCCTAATACTTCTCTTCCCCCCAGTGTCAGTACATGTCCTCGTGTTCTAATACTTCTCTTCCCCCCAGTGTCAGTACATGTCCTCGTGTTCTAGTACTTCTCTTCCCCCCAGTGTCAGTGCATGTCCTCGTGTTCTAATACTTCTCTTCCCCCCAGTGTCAGTACATGTCCTCGTGTTCTAATACTTCTCTTCCCCCCAGTGTCAGTACATGTCCTCGTGTTCTAATACTTCTCTTCCACCCAGTGTCAGTGCATGTCCTCGTGTTCTAATACTTCTCTTCCCCCCAGTGTCAGTACATGTCCTCGTGTTCTAATACTTCTCTTCCCCCCAGTGTCAGTGCATGTCCTCGTGTTCTAATACTTCTCTTCCCTCCAGTGTCAGTACATGTCCTCATGTTCTAATACTTCTCTTCCCTCCAGTGTCAGTACATGTCCTCATGTTCTAATACTTCTCTTCCCCCCAGTGTCAGTACATGTCCTCGTGTTCTAATACTTCTCTTCCCTCCAGTGTCAGTACATGTCCTCGTGTTCTAATACTTCTCTTCCACCCAGTGTCAGTACATGTCCTCGTGTTCTAATACTTCTCTTCCCCCCAGTGTCAGTGCATGTCCTCGTGTTCTAATACTTCTCTTCCCCCCCAGTGTCAGTACATGTCCTCGTGTTCTAATACTTCTCTTCCCCCCAGTGTCAGTACATGTCCTCGTGTTCTAATACTTCTCTTCCCCCCAGTGTCAGTACATGTCCTCGTGTTCTAATACTTCTCTTCCACCCAGTGTCAGTGCATGTCCTCGTGTTCTAATACTTCTCTTCCCCCCAGTGTCAGTACATGTCCTCGTGTTCTAATACTTCTCTTCCCCCCAGTGTCAGTGCATGTCCTCGTGTTCTAATACTTCTCTTCCCTCCAGTGTCAGTACATGTCCTCGTGTTCTAATACTTCTCTTCCCCCCAGTGTCAGTACATGTCCTCGTGTTCTAATACTTCTCTTCCCCCCCAGTGTCAGTACATGTCCTCGTGTTCTAATACTTCTCTTCCCTCCAGTGTCAGTACATGTCCTCATGTTCTAATACTTCTCTTCCACCCAGTGTCAGTACATGTCCTCGTGTTCTAATACTTCTCTTCCCCCCAGTGTCAGTACATGTCCTCGTGTTCTAATACTTCTCTTCCCCCCAGTGTCAGTACATGTCCTCGTGTTCTAATACTTCTCTTCCCCCCAGTGTCAGTGCATGTCCTCGTGTTCTAATACTTCTCTTCCCCCCAGTGTCAGTACATGTCCTCGTGTTCTAATACTTCTCTTCCCTCCAGTGTCAGTACATGTCCTCATGTTCTAATACTTCTCTTCCCCCCAGTGTCAGTACATGTCCTCGTGTTCTAATACTTCTCTTCCCCCCAGTGTCAGTGCATGTCCTCGTGTTCTAATACTTCTCTTCCCTCCAGTGTCAGTACATGTCCTCATGTTCTAATACTTCTCTTCCCCCCAGTGTCAGTACATGTCCTCGTGTTCTAATACTTCTCTTCCCTCCAGTGTCAGTGCATGTCCTCGTGTTCTAATACTTCTCTTCCCCCCAGTGTCAGTACATGTCCTCGTGTGCTAATACTTCTCTTCCCCCCAGTGTCAGTACATGTCCTCGTGTTCTAATACTTCTCTTCCCCCCAGTGTCAGTGCATGTCCTCGTGTTCTAATACTTCTCTTCCCCCCAGTGTCAGTACATGTCCTCGTGTTCTAATACTTCTCTTCCCCCCAGTGTCAGTGCATGTCCTCGTGTTCTAATACTTCTCTTCCCTCCAGTGTCAGTGCATGTCCTCGTGTTCTAATACTTCTCTTCCCCCCAGTGTCAGTGCATGTCCTCGTGTTCTAATACTTCTCTTCCCTCCAGTGTCAGTGCATGTCCTTGTGTTCTAATACTTCTCTTCCCCCCAGTGTCAGTACATGTCCTCGTGTTCTAATACTTCTCTTCCCCCCCCCCAGTGTCAGTGCATGTCCTCGTGTTCTAATACTTCTCTTCCCCCCAGTGTCAGTACATGTCCTCGTGTTCTAATACTTCTCTTCCCTCCAGTGTCAGTGCATGTCCTCGTGTTCTAATACTTCTCTTCCCCCCCAGTGTCAGTACATGTCCTCGTGTTCTAATACTTCTCTTCCCCGCAGTGTCAGTACATGTCCTCGTGTTCTAATACTTCTCTTCCCCCCAGTGTCAGTACATGTCCTCGTGTTCTAATACTTCTCTTCCCTCCAGTGTCAGTGCATGTCCTTGTGTTCTAATACTTCTCTTCCCTCCAGTGTCAGTACATGTCCTCGTGTTCTAATACTTCTCTTCCCCCCAGTGTCAGTACATGTCCTCGTGTTCTAATACTTCTCTTCCCCCCAGTGTCAGTGCATGTCCTCATGTTCTAATACATCTCTTCCCCCCAGTGTCAGTGCATGTCCTCGTGTTCTAATACTTCTCTTCCCCCCCCCCAGTGTCAGTGCATGTCCTCGTGTTCTAATACTTCTCTTCCCCCCAGTGTCAGTACATGTCCTCGTGTTCTAATACTTCTCTTCCCTCCAGTGTCAGTGCATGTCCTCGTGTTCTAATACTTCTCTTCCCCCCCAGTGTCAGTACATGTCCTCGTGTTCTAATACTTCTCTTCCCCGCAGTGTCAGTACATGTCCTCGTGTTCTAATACTTCTCTTCCCCCCAGTGTCAGTACATGTCCTCGTGTTCTAATACTTCTCTTCCCTCCAGTGTCAGTGCATGTCCTTGTGTTCTAATACTTCTCTTCCCTCCAGTGTCAGTACATGTCCTCGTGTTCTAATACTTCTCTTCCCCCCAGTGTCAGTACATGTCCTCGTGTTCTAATACTTCTCTTCCCCCCAGTGTCAGTGCATGTCCTCATGTTCTAATACATCTCTTCCCCCCAGTGTCAGTGCATGTCCTCGTGTTCTAATACTTCTCTTCCCCCCCAGTGTCAGTACATGTCCTCGTGTTCTAATACTTCTCTTCCCCCCAGTGTCAGTACATGTCCTCGTGTTCTAATACTTCTCTTCCCCCCAGTGTCAGTACATGTCCTCGTGTTCTAATACTTCTCTTCCCCGCAGTGTCAGTACATGTCCTCGTGTTCTAATACTTCTCTTCCCCCCAGTGTCAGTACATGTCCTCGTGTTCTAATACTTCTCTTCCCCCCAGTGTCAGTACATGTCCTCGTGTTCTAATACTTCTCTTCCCTCCAGTGTCAGTACATGTCCTCGTGTTCTAATACTTCTCTTCCCCCCAGTGTCAGTACATGTCCTCGTGTTCTAATACTTCTCTTCCCCCCAGTGTCAGTACATGTCCTCGTGTTCTAATACTTCTCTTCCCCCCAGTGTCAGTGCATGTCCTCGTGTTCTAATCCTTCTCTTCCCCCCAGTGTCAGTACATGTCCTCGTGTTCTAATACTTCTCTTCCCCCCAGTGTCAGTACATGTCCTCGTGTTCTAATACTTCTCTTCCCCCCAGTGTCAGTACATGTCCTCGTGTTCTAATACTTCTCTTCCCCCCCAGTGTCAGTACATGTCCTCGTGTTCTAATACTTCTCTTCCCTCCAGTGTCAGTACATGTCCTCGTGTTCTAATACTTCTCTTCCCCCCAGTGTCAGTACATGTCCTCGTGTTCTAATACTTCTCTTCCCTCCAGTGTCAGTACATGTCCTCGTGTTCTAATACTTCTCTTCCCCCCAGTGTCAGTACATGTCCTCGTGTTCTAATACTTCTCTTCCCCCCCAGTGTCAGTACATGTCCTCGTGTTCTAATACTTCTCTTCCCTCCAGTGTCAGTACATGTCCTCCTGTTCTAATACTTCTCTTCCCCCCCAGTGTCAGTACATGTCCTCGTGTTCTAATACTTCTCTTCCCTCCAGTGTCAGTACATGTCCTCGTGTTCTAATACTTCTCTTCCCTCCAGTGTCAGTACATGTCCTCGTGTTCTAATACTTCTCTTCCCCCCAGTGTCAGTACATGTCCTCGTGTTCTAATACTTCTCTTCCCCCCCAGTGTCAGTACATGTCCTCGTGTTCTAATACTTCTCTTCCCCCCAGTGTCAGTACATGTCCTCGTGTTCTAATACTTCTCTTCCCCCCAGTGTCAGTACATGTCCTCGTGTTCTAATACTTCTCTTCCCCCCCAGTGTCAGTACATGTCCTCGTGTTCTAATACTTCTCTTCCCCCCAGTGTCAGTGTCATGTCCTCGTGTTCTAATACTTCTCTTCCCCCCAGTGTCAGTACATGTCCTCGTGTTCTAATACTTCTCTCCCCCCCAGTGTCAGTGCATGTCCTCGTGTTCTAATACTTCTCTTCCCCCCAGTGTCAGTACATGTCCTTGTGTTCTAATACTTCTCTTCCCCCCAGTGTCAGTGCATGTCCTCGTGTTCTAATACTTCTCTCCCCCCCAGTGTCAGTGCATGTCCTCGTGTTCTAATACTTCTCTTCCCCCCAGTGTCAGTACATGTCCTTGTGTTCTAATACTTCTCTTCCCCCCAGTGTCAGTACATGTCCTCGTGTTCTAATACTTCTATTCCCCCCAGTGTCAGTGCATGTCCTCGTGTTCTAATACTTCTCTTCCCCCCCAGTGTCAGTACATGTCCTTGTGTTCTAATACTTCTCTTCCCCCCAGTGTCAGTACATGTCCTCGTGTTCTAATACTTCTCTCCCCCCCAGTGTCAGTGCATGTCCTCGTGTTCTAATACTTCTCTTCCCCCCAGTGTCAGTACATGTCCTTGTGTTCTAATACTTCTCTTCCCCCCAGTGTCAGTACATGTCCTCGTGTTCTAATACTTCTATTCCCCCCAGTGTCAGTGCATGTCCTCGTGTTCTAATACTTCTCTTCCCTCCAGTGTCAGTACATGTCCTCGTGTTCTAATACTTCTCTTCCCCCCCAGTGTCAGTACATGTCCTCATGTTCTAATACTTCTCTTCCCCCCAGTGTCAGTACATGTCCTCGTGTTCTAATACTTCTCTTCCCCCCAGTGTCAGTACATGTCCTCGTGTTCTAATACTTCTCTTCCTTTGTAGAATGTTTCACTCCTGCACCTTGTTATAACCCTTGATATATTTCAAAGTTTCTATCATGTCCCCCTGTTCCCTTCTCTGCTCCAAACTATACATATTAAGATCTTTTAGTCTTTCCGAGTACGTTTTGTGCTGTAGGCCATGCACCATTTCAGTTGCTCTTCTTTGTACTGTCTTTAATATATTTATATCCTTCTGGAGATATGGCCTCCAGAACTGAACACAGTATTCTAGATGAGGCCGTACCAATGACCTATACAGTGGTATTATTACTTATTTCTGCTACTGATCCCTCTCCCTATACAACCAAGCATCTGACGCCTTCCTTATTGTTACATTACTTTACCTGCCTTTAAGTCACCTGAAATAGTGACTCCTAGATCCCTTCCCTCTTCAGTGGTTTCCATGATAGTGCAGTTAATACTGTATTTAGCCTTTAGGTTTTTGAAACCCAAGTTTATGATTTTGCATTTCTGGCATTAAACTGTTTACGATTCCTCTAGTTGTTTTACCCCTCCTGATGTGTCTACCCTGTTGCATATCTTTGTGTCATCTGCAAAAAGGCATATTTTCCCTTCAATACCATTTGCAATGTCACCAATAAAGATATTAAAAAGCACTGGTCCAAGTAACAAAGTTTAGGTAACAGTTAAGTTATACTCTCTCCGCCGCAATCATTAATCCTGGAGACAGGACCTTTAACTATCTTACACAAGCCTCCTGCATGCAGATTCGGGCTGGCTGTAAAATATGATGAATTGTCAGTCGAATGTCTCTTTTACAAGCTGTAACGTGGTTTTTGTTTGTCCACAGTACTGGACTTGCATTAATCATGATTCGTGCTACCTCATGCAAGCCTGCAGGGAAAGAGGAGAAAGGCTCTTGAGTTGCCTGCTGACGTCACAAAGGACTATAAAATGAATAGGCGTTTTGTGTAATGATCACAAACTGAGAACACAACACAATGAGGAGCAGCTCAGGTTGATCATTTGTTTGCAGTTCCCTGGAGAAGTGAAGTGTTTTTTTTTATGAGCTACAAAACGTTCTAGCACTGCAAGATGCTGCAGCAAAGGAAACTGGCCTGGACTGATCGGAAAAAGAAAACAAAAAGTGAAATGGTGGCTGGGAAATATGGGGGGATCTCTGGGAAAGTTTCCTCTTATCCCACAAACCGTTTTCACAAGACTTCCAACTACAAGATGTCCTGTTGTGATATCACCTCCTCCAGCCTGCCCATGAGAGGAACGGCAGGAGGTGGCAGAGCTCTCAGGAAAAATGCCCTTGCCCAGAGTCAGTTCTTACCCCCCATTATGCCCATGACAGCAGACAGCAGCCTTTCCATGCAGTCCCAGAAGTCCACCCACCTGGCGGGTGAGACTCTATCGAGAGGACCTATGGACAGCGACCGATGGAGGTCAGATGTGAATTCAAAGGACCACGAGAAAGAAAACCAGCTGTCAACAAGACTGATAGATGCCTCATTCCCAGGATCTTCTCTCGGGGATGGGGTTGATCTCAGCAGGTCAGTCAATCTACTCACTGGCAGCTGGGAACAGAAGACTTTTGTTGTTAAAGAGTTGGATGACTTTGTCCGACCACCGGCAAAAAATGCTCAGACCCCAGACCTCTACAAATCCTGTCTTCTGGTCCTCTCCTCCACCAGAGGTGGTGGGAAACAGTCCAAAGCCCAACAGATGCCTGAGATCCTCAGGAGGTCCGTTGGTAGGTCACAGCAATGCTTAACCCTCAAAGAGACTTCCAGGAGAGACTTCTCAACCTGGAGGAGCACTGATGAGCTTAATAAAGGTGGAGAGAAGCAGTCCTCAGGAGACTCGGCCTTTGGGACCGACACGTGGAGTGAAAATGCCGAGGTGGACGTAGAACTGGGTTTGGGACTGAGTAAGGTTGAAATGGACTATTATACCCAACAGCGGATTATTAAATGGATCTTGCAGGTTAATGCTGCTTTATTTACTCCACATAGCCCTGAGTCCCTAAAATCCCATCTCACAGAACAGGACACCTCTATAAAGATCGTTTATGCAGGAGATTAAACCTCAGTTGCTTTCATTTAAAAATATGCGATGAAACATGACTACTTGTAAATATATTATGTATTTTTATGTATAGATTAGTAAATATCAAGTCTTGTGTAAATATAGATATATTTCACTAACAGTTATAATATCTGAGTATGGTTCTATAGCTTGGAAGTTTGCAAACAAATACAAATGTTATTTTATTTGTTATATACAAGGACAGACCACCTGTTCCATTATTTGTTCCCGGTTATGTGCAAATTGCTTCTTAACTTTGGTCAAAATAGATTTCTTTAGTTTGTCCTGGTGTTTATTTGCTATAAGGGATATATGTGCAAAATGTCATTTAATGAAACTCTGCCATTTATTTCTTTATTAAATAAATGTATTGTTTTGTAATTATGCTTTTATTTCAATTTGTTTATGCATTTGAGAAAGCTGGGCTTTGACATCTAAAACTCTTAATACACAACCCAGGAGAAAGGTAAAACAATAAATTGGACATTTCATAATGAAATACAATTGCACATTTCAATTAGGTATAATTATATACAACATATTAAAATAGGGGTGGCCTAGCGCTTCTGAAGAGTTTGGTACCCCTCCCCCCCAGACGGCTCCCGTCTAACTTAATATTTATTAGATACTGGTTCCTAGTAAATTCATAGGCTGTATCAGTGGATCCCAAACTTTCTCTGTTCGAGGCACCCCTAGGGTCTCAATAATTACCAAGTAGTCCCCCGCCTTCTTAACACCGATCCTGGCCACGGCACCCCTGTGAGATCGCTGTGGCACCCCAGGGAGCCGTGGCACACAGTTTGGGAACCACTGGGCTTTATGCTTTTTTTTTTGAGGAAATTAAAATTTCATCTGAGGTCCACTTTTCCGACGAGGGTCCTTCCCTTGGGTCCATGAAGTGGGCCATGCAAGGTGTACTTTGTTCTGTAAATATTTACAGGCAGGTCTAGTAGTTTGTGTTTTACTACATGTGTTTTTTGTCTAGTTGTCAACAGTCCCTAATCTCCAGGGACCGTCACAGTTTTTAATGTTTTGTCCCACAATGTTTTCTTGCCTTATAATGTCCCCATTTTCGGAAAGTTAACAAACTCTTTAATACAAGTTTTCTTGTTTTATATAATAGATACATTTTATCTGTTCATGTCTGGTATGTTGTGTAAGTTAGTGTTCATTAAAGGTGGCCGATGTAGAGGTAAGGGAAGGATTTGCCTAGGACACAGAGGCCTCTCCTATGTATACAGATGCATTGTCTCAATAATATACTCACTAATATACCCCCATCTCATAGGCAAACCGAGGGGGGTTCCCAGTGCCTGGAAACCCCCCCAAGCCTGGGGTACTGTATAATTGAGATGGCTGGACCCTGCTCCCGCTTCACATGGCTCTGCTTGAAAAGAGAGAGCTGCGTGCACCTAACAGTAGTACATGCAGCATTGTCTATGTATATGATGGGGATAGGAAGAGTTGGAGAGCAGCCAAGCACTGTCTAATATTATAGCCACGCCCCCATGCATGCTGGTCACGCCCACTGGTGGTGTGGTGGGGTGTGGAAACCCCCCTCTACAAATCCTGCGTTTGCCCCTGCATCTCTCCCTTCATTTAAGACCTTGTGGAGGTATTAACAGAGTATGAGTATTCCTGCCTGGTCACAGAGCTTCTACCGGCCTGTTGCCAGTTTTCCATCCTTCACTAAACACCAGAAGCAGATCAGGAAACTTAACACTATCAGCCTGTTCTATGATTGGCTGATAGCAATTTAGTTTCCTGATCCACACTAAACTCTGATTGCCCGCCGGAGTTCAGTGGAGAAGAAAAACAAAGCTGTTATCAGCCAATAGACTTATACCAACTTCATGGCTGTGTGCCTAAGTGCAGCCCCCCAGGAGTGGGCTTTGAATTGTCCACTTGGCCACCAGAGAATGGGTTGTTTTGTACAGTGGGGCATTATTAAATGAGCTATATAGTAAAATGAAGAATAGGCTCTATTTTATCCTGGGCTAGTTGGCCACCAGGTAAAAGCTTCTGTTGTATACTGGGCTACAATGGACTGAGTTCTATTGTTTCCTGGCCAGTAGGAAATCAGTTATATCATACATTGGGCCACCAGGGATTGTAATGTACACTGGGTTGCCACAATGGGCACTGCATTATACTTTAGTAACCTGACAATGGGCCTTGTAGTGTACATTAGCCACCAGGCAGAGGTTTCTGTATTGTACACTCATTACAGTTGCAGAGAATCCCTGCGTGTATAAATGATTTGGATGTATAGCACCATCATATTACGTAGGACAATCCAGAGAATACTGAACATCAATAGGCTCTGTATTGTATATTAGTCACAAAGCAATGGTCTCTGTATAAGAGATAAAGAAAGTTTCAATGCATTTAAGTTCATGGCAGAACAAATCATTTTGCATGATAATGACGTTCCAGCAATAAAATTGAGTTGCTCTTTTGCTCTACTATTGCACGCTGTATTTCTGCAGTCCACATTTCACCTAATTGTCAGATGTTTATTAACCTACCAGAATGTTTTTGTGGGACAAAAATGTCCATTAATTCTGCACTGTGGTTGTGGAAGGAGTAGGGAATTCCATGTGGAACACTTAATGCTGAATTGGACTATAGAACTGTGCAAAATTCCACATCCAAATACGGAATGAGGCTAATATTCTGCAGAAAGGTTTTGAAAATGTTGCTTATCTTTACTCTGTATTGTACACTAGTCACCAGGGAAATGAAAGATTGCAATCTCCAGCTATCTGGCATTCCCGACACCCATATATACACACTTCAATCCATCCTAAATGCTGCTGCAAGTCTGATCTTCCTCTCTCACCGCTCCACATCTGCTGCACCACTGGAGCTCTGGAGGTGTTGCTATAGGCAACCCGTAGTTTAGTAAATATACCCCCCTAGTGTACAGACATGAATACTTTTCCCACAATTATGTCCTTACCCATATCTCCCAACAGTCATGATTTAGGGACCACAAAAATGGTAGAGCTTACAAGGAAGTTGGTTGGCTCCTCCTGGAAGTAAGCGTGGTTAAGCGGATGTTATGTGTTTTGTGCGAAATAGGAACGTGGCTTGCGCAAACCAGGGACTGGACTTATTTCATACTTATCCACCCTCCCGGTATTTTCAGTGAGACTCCCGAAGTCTGGGTAGGTCTCCCGGACTCTCGGGATAGCCATTCTCTCGCATCCTGCCCACTTCCTAGTAAAGTGGGGGGGATGAGAGCCTCCATGACGTTGTTCTCTGCTGCGGCCCCGTCCCCCTCACACCACAGCTCCCCGGCGAAGATTATAAAGTAGGTAAGTATGGTTTATTTTGTTCCAATTTTGCCTGGGTACATGTTGAGAGCTATTGCTTATCCACTTCTATCTTCAGCTCTCAACTTGCATGTTAGGTTTTGTTTTTGTAATGTTTCAGTGAAGTTGCAGTTGAAGGTATATCCACTAGATGTCACCCTAACTCTATCAATGAGGACATCTCTTGCCTTACAGTCTCGACCGCCTTTAAGAAGTGCATCTGGATCCTTATATCATCATCATCATCATCATCATTTATTTATATAGCGCCACTAATTCCGCAGCGCTGTACAGAGAACTCATTCACATCAGTCCCTGCCCCATTGGAGCTATATATGTGTATAGATAGATAGATAGATAGATAGAGATATATAGCTAACACTGCTCCTCACCTTTATAGATACACACACAGAACACACAAATTTGGTAAAATGTTTGCAAATGACTCTTTTGTGTTCCTTGGGCTTATTTTGTTTTGTTTAGTTAGGTTTTTTTGTGTGGCAGTCACCATTTATAACAACCTTTGCTATTGCAAATTGACTCGATTTTCTAGAGATTCATTTTATATGTAGTGTTAAATGAATACGAATATACTAATTAATTTAAGCATACGATGGCACCTAAAAGGCAAATGTCTGCTGTGGGAGTAACTGCACAGCAAGAAGCAGCAAAAAGACGGAGGACGGAGCAGGATAAAGCCCGACGACAAACTATGACTGATGACCAAAGAGAGCGCGATCGTCATCGCCATGGAAATCTGACTCCTCTGCAAATTGCTCGTCACAGAGAAAACAATTGAAGAGCGACCAGGACAGAGGTAATATCACGTCAACGCCTGCAAAGTCAGCGGACAAGATTCCACGCCATTCTTGATGTCGGTAATTTGGATGAAACAAATATTAATGCTCATAACTGTGGTCCCATGAACAGACTCTGTGAATTTTGCCGCACTAAGCATTTTGCGGCTGAGCAGCTATCTGACAAACCATTCCATCAATGCTGCTACAAGGGTAAAGTCAGATTGGGTGCAAAAGGGTCCAACATGATCTTACTCTTATTTTTTTCCATCATTTCGACAGGCATATATCTAGTGTAGAAAAAATGTTTATTGCGTCCTGTAGTGTACACTGTATTCAGATAGACGCAGCTAGAAAATACATTTTAGTATCTAGATTTGTAGCCAGAATCGCTTAAATGTGCAGGGCCAGATTAAGGGCTACATGGGCCTGGGGCTAAAAATGATAAAGGGCCTATTGTGAGAAATGCCATCCCACCGGAGGTGTGGCCAGTGATGTGTGGGTGTGGCCAGCTGGGTGTGGGTGTGGCCAGCACCATGGAGGGCATAGCATGCACTTCCCTCAAGGCACTTACATCTCCCTCCCATCCTTCCTTACATAAAGAGTGCACCACTCAGCCGTAACTTAGAATTCTAGCGCCTGGGGCGAGAAAGACAAATGCCGCCCCCCTAGCCCTAAATTTTAACCAAATGAACCTAAAACATTCCTAAATTGCGCCCCCCTTCAGCATTGTGCCCTGGGCGGTCGCCCCTAGTTACGGCCCTGCACCACTATCTGTTTCACACAGCATGTATGTATTATGAAGAGTGGAAATACGTCCCAGTTGTCCCTCATGCCGGGACAAGCTCCTGACTAATCAGGATAGTCCCCTAAACTCAGGACTATCCTGATGCAATAAGGACAGTTGAGAGGTGAAGGTAAGTTATTTTATTGACCATAGAAGGCAAAAATACAAACACTGGTTGATTATTTTTATTTATAAAGTGTTTTAACAGAAACATACATGAAAAATGCAAATTTTCAGTTTTTAAAATTGAACAAAGTACAGGGTGCTTAAAAATTTTAAGAAAAATAAACAAAAAAATAAACCTTGATTGAGTGGAATGATTGTTGGTGCCATATGGTGCCATACGGGTTGTTTCAGTACCTCAGAAACTGCTGATCTCTTGGGATTTTTTACACACAACAGTCTCTAGAGTTTATTGAGGGCAGTGCTCAAAACCAGAGCAGCAGTTTTGTGATCGCCACAGAATACATAGCACCTTTCTGACTGCCACACAATACTGAACACCCTCATGACCACCACACAATACTGAACACCCTCATGACCACCACACAATAGACAGCACTCTTGTGACCACCATACAACACATAGCACCCTTGTCAATGCCGCATAATGCAAAGGGAAACCTTGTGACCACCACACAATAGAGAGGGCAACCTTGCGACTGCCACACAATACATAGCAACCTTGTGACCACCACACAATAGAGAGGACAAAATATGATTTTTATTGATGCAAACAAACTGTGCAGTTAATGTGGGAGAACGTGATTATCAGCTGTTGGTCATTTTCATACCTTCTAACACCTCAAATGTCCAAAGGGGAATATAAAGGATTTGTTATATATAACTATTCTTTCTTCATGTGTTCATACATCTGAGCAGACTTCAAAATACAAATACTCAAACACAGTTACCTGTCAGTGGTACCAGGGTATAATCTCCATTGAAAAAGTTGGTAATTTTGTTGTAAGAAATTGAATGGATCCCTATGCTAATACAGACATTCCTTAATGAATCAGGCTCTTTGTGTATATGCTATAGTGTAATATCTGAAATTCATTTCACAGTAAGGTATTTTCAGGTTTGTATCTAAGTTATAACATCAGTGTATCTAACTTAAATATTTGTCTCTCTCACTAACTGCCCCAAGTGTGAGGAGGCCCCCAAAGGTCTCTCTCTAACCTCTACCACAAACTGCCCCCAGCAGTGATTTGTCTGTTGGAGAGATGAGCCACACCAAAATCATCATCATCACTCCACATATTACTTGTCACCTTCCCCTTCCTATACTCCTTGACATGCACAAACCCCACCACAGGGCAGAATGATTTGACACCATTGTTTCAAATCTCTAAAGGTACCTATGTAGAAATTAGAGATGGGCAGTGTCATGTGCAAGCTAATTTTTAGGCATAAATCTGCAAATATATGTTTGTGAATTACTTCCTAGAAATAGTGGGACATGGTTCTCTTAGAAGCTGTTAGATCAAGGGGTTTTGTGTATGTTAAACCACCCAGGGGGGCTGGTAGATAAGGGTAGCACCTTATGTCATTTATGGCAGGACGCAAATGGGAAAGCCTTTGAAGAAATCTCCTGCAAGACAATGAAATCTCACACATGTTTGGGAGGCCCCAGACATGCCGACTGCAGAGACTGGGTAGTATGTAAATGACAGATTCAAACTGAATAAGGTCACAGGAAGGGGGGGGGGGCTGTGGGCCCTGTAGCTGGGTTTTAAAACTGTACTGAAAATGTAACTCCTGGTTCTTCTTCTGAGGGAGTTTAATTGAAGAGGTTCCATTTTTTCCTGCTCCTCCCGGCACCACAAACTTGATTCTAAGTGAGGTATCAATTCTGTGTTTTATCCTTTTTATTTTATAAGAAACAATTGCACTATATTTGTATGTCATTTTATTATCTTTTTATCTTAAGCATTGTGGATGTGTCTTCCATATTAAATTACACTTAATAAGTTCTAGTCTCTGTGTTCTTATGAATTCACGCGACAGTTTGGTCCAGACGCTACCTAATTGAAACTGTGCAAACCTTGTGGTTTAAGTGAACTCTGATTAAAGTAAATTGTGTTGGATTAATGCTAGGGAGAACCGAAGGCTTCCTAAATAAGAGTGTCAGCTCTTATCCGAAACAACCTTGGTGGTGGTAATTAGTATCGCAAAGCTAGTGTGTGGCATAGATAGGGAAGTATTTAATCATTTTAGACATACCAAGTGGTTGTTGTGTGGTTAACCCTGTGTCACATAAGCGTCACGCAGACTCAGGTGAGTGCTGTTCGTGACAAATTGCAGGCTCGGTATCCTTGACACTGAACCCGCCTGAACTTCGGGAATCCGAGTACTGAGACGAGGAAAAACCTCATTGTGACCGCGCTGGATCTCGGGAGTTTTAGAATGAATAAACAGCCGCCTCCATGGCAATCTAGCGCCATTTGAGAAAGGGACAGAGAAGGGTCACAGGAATAGAGGAATATAGAGGAGGCATTTTTCCTAATTTATACTACAAAGTGTTTGGGGTGTCATATCCCCCCTTCTAAAAAAAACTATTTGCTGACTGCTGAAGTTGTAATATAGCAGCACAGTATATTTCTGAATTTGCACTAGAAAGTGTTTGGGGTCTCATATACCCCCTCATAAAAAAGATGTATTTTCTGCAAAGGATGATGGAGGATTATTTTCAAGAGGTAATTGACATGTAAATGTCAGATAGTCCCTTTCCATACTGGGAGGAAAAACAAGCCATTTGGAAACCCATGTACAAACTTGCTTTGCAATACCTAAGCTGCCCACCCTCCAGTGTGTACTCAGAAAGAGTATTCAGCACAGCCGGGAACCTTGTCAGTGATCCACGTAGGAGGTTACTTCCTAAAAATGTGGAAAAGATGATATTCATCAAAATGAACTGCATCTTCCATGAGGAAGGCCTTTACCTGCAAATATATCCAAGTACTGAAACTACTCTAATGGCGGATTCCAGCGGAGATGAATTAATAGTCTGTGATGATGATGTACACACTGATTAAGGTGAGGATGATGCTGAAGATGATGACAACATCATCTTGACAGTGTAGAATTCACTTCACAACACTGTTGGTCTAACATGCATTTAGGCCATTGATAGCTGGTTTAGGGAGGGCCTAGCAGAGATTAAACTGTATTTTTCAGGATTTGCACTAATAAGGGTAGTGTGTAATATACATCCAAAGAGAAAAGGTGCTTTGGTCATTTTTATTTATCTACAAGTCTTTGCAGGCTTTGTTTCTTATTTGTACTAATAAGTGTAGGGTGTAATATACACCCAAAGAGAAAAGGTGCTTTGGTCATTTTGATTTATCGTAAAGTCTTTGCAGGCTGCTTTTTTGTAACTTTCACTATAAGTGTAGGGTGGTCATTTTTATTAATAGCGTCCTTAAAGCAGTTCATTGGGGCTGATTCTAAGCTCACTGATGAACTGGCTTTTTACTTTGGATATCAATAGCTCTTTCTAGTGCGTTGTCTGGCACCCTGGATTGGTGTGTGTCTGATAAAAGCACACACCTCGGGGGGGGGGGGGGGATCAGCGCTCGTTGACATGTATTAGCTGTAGAATTACCTCACTTATTCAAGAAACAGGTGGCGCACTCTTTCCCATATATTAGCTGTAGAATTACCTCACTTATCCAAGAAACCCATGAAGCGCTTGTTGCAATGTTTCCTAGATGCAGTAGGAACTGCCGTGTGTTTGAGTCATTGCTCTGTCGCTTACCATCCAGCCAGATCGCTGCAGTATTTGGCTGAAAGTGTATGAAAAGCATATTGTGACCTGTGAGATGGTCAAAATTGAATGGAAATGACTGGAAATTAGTGTTAGTGAGGTTAATAATAACGTAGGTACAAAATAATACCTACATTATTACATTATGTTATTTTAGCCCAAAAAATGGAATTTTGTAAAAAATAGCAAAACAAAACCAAACAAAACTAAAACCAAAACACGCAAGGGCGGTTTTGGCAAAAGCAAAAGAAAAACACGGGGATCAGTGAGTATCTCTAGTAGAAATATAAGATATTCAGATCAGAGGCTTTTGTACTCAGAGAAATAGAGGACTCCAGTTGTGGCTGGACTCTCTCCACTGATGGTCAAACAGAGGTTTATAGAGTTTGCTCAGACTTGCAGTTCAGAAACATGGCCCATTCCTGATACAAAGGGATTGAAGACAGTGAGAAAAGCCACACATCATTCTTAAAAGAAGAAATGGCTCTGCAGGCTAGTTACCAAGTTCTTTTAAGCTGAAGTGTCTCTGGTTTGAATCCCCTGTCTGGTTTCATTTTAGTAAACTGAATGTTGCAGCAGCTGATTGAAGACATTGAGAGAAGTGTGAGTTAGCTCAGTTGACTAGTAGTGAGGTGCCCATGGACAGTCATAGTAGAGAACCTGCTTTGAACTCCAAGTGGCTTCCTTTTAGCACATTTCATATTGCAATAGGCTTGATGAAGTCCATGAGAAAAGTCTGTCTATATCTTCAACAAATGTTCTAGCTTGGTGGCCCAATGGATAGGAGATCTGTTTACAGATTATATGGAGTCTCTGGTTTGAATCCCCAACCAGGTAGCATTTATAGCTCCTTTGATTTTGCTCCATGCCCCTTGATGGTATTGATAAAAGTCTCACTGCTGCTTAACATCATGTTCTGGCTCAGTTGACTAGTAGCCTAATTCTCTGCTTGTTGAGCTGATTCAGGTCTTAGTTCAAAACCACAAACAGTTGTAGCTTTTTGTACTTGGATTTTACACCTGGCTTGTTGAAGACATTGAGAAAAGTCTCAAGTGTTACTTACACTGTATGTTGGCTCAGTTGACTAGTAGCCAGGTACTCTTCTGTCTTTAGATGGCTGAGATCCTGGTTCAAATCCCCCTTTATACATTGGTTGGTGCACCTGGCTGGTTCGTGATGTTGAGAAGAATGTTCCTACTTACTTGAAGGACGGTCTGTCTTTATTCACATTGAGGGCATAAGTAAGTGTGCAAGCAGTAAAGTGCTCAACTGACAGCAGTGTTCCTAACAATGTAATGAAAAGAGTAGTATAGTAGCAAGTTAAGAATGTAAAAAAAAGTTAGTATTTTTTATATAGTTTGGCTGTTGTACCACAACAGCCAAGTTTATTAAACAATGCTAGACAATCAAATTAATACATCATTACTTTCAGAAGTGAACCCAACAATCAGCCCAGTGAGCAGGATGACAAGGGGGGAAAGACAGTCAAGCCTGTGCCGGGGATTTGAACTGGGACCTTCACCATCACAGTAAGCAATCTGGCTATTAGTCAACTGAGCCAACCAAGCCAGTACATGATGTGAGCAGCAGTTAGACTTTATCAATGTCATCATGGGGCCTGGAGCAAAATCAAAGGAGATATAAATGTTACCTGGTTGGGGATTCAAACTAGGGAATCCATATAAACCATAAACAGATCTCCTATGTACTGTGCCACCAAGTTAGAACATTTGTTTGTGATATGGAGAGACTTTTCTCATGGACTTCGTCAACATGAAATGTGCTAAAAAGGAAGCCACTCGGAATTCCAAGCAGAGCCTTTTCTATGACTGTCCACGGGCACCTCACTACTAGTCAACTGAGCTAACTTACACTTTTCTCAATGTCTTCAATCAGCCTGCTACAACATTCAGTTTACTAAAATGAAACCAGACAGGGGATTCAAACCAGAGACTCTTCAGCACTCCACATAAATAACCAGGTGACTAGCCTGCTGAGCCATTTCTTCCTTTATGAGCAATGTTAGACTTTTCTCACTGTCTTCAGTAAGTTTGTATCAGGAATGGGCCATGTTTCTGAACTGCAAGTCCCAGAAAACTCTGTAAAACCACTGAAAGGAAGAAATGGCTCAGCAGGCTAGTCGCCTGGTTCTTTATATGGAGTGTTGAAGAGTCTCTGGTTTGAATCCCCTGTCTGGTTTCATTTTAGTAAATTGAATATTGCAGCAGTATGATTGAAGACATTGAGAAAATAATAAGTCAACTAGTAGTGAGGTGCCTGTGGACAGTCATAGTAGAGGCCCTGCTATGAATTCCGAGTGGATTCCCTTTTAGCACATTTCATGTTGGAACAAGTTGACGAAGTCCATGAGAAAAGTCTCTCCATATTATCCACAAGTGTCGTAGCTTGGTGGTGCAGTAGATAGGTGATCAGTTTATGGTTTATATGGGTTCCCTTGTTTGAATCCCCAACCAGGTAACATTTATTTCTCCTTTGATTTTGCTCCAGGCCCCATGATGACATTGATAAAGTCTAACTGCTGCTCGCATCATGTACTGGCTTGGTTGGCTCAGTTGACTAATAGCCAGATTGCTGACTGTGATGATGAAGGTCCCAGTTCAAATCCCCAGCACAGGCTTGACTGTCTTTCCCCCCTTGTCATCCTGCTCACTGGGCTGATTGTTGGGTTCCCTTCTGAAAGTAATGATGTGTTAATTTGATTGTCTAGCATTGTTTAATAAACTTGGCTGTTGTGGTACAACAGCCAAACTATAAAAATACTAACTTTTTTACATACTTAATCTTGCTACTATACTACTCTTTTCTCAACATTCCTGACATTGTTCCCAACATTGTTACATTGTTAGGAACACTGCTGTCAGTTGAGCACTTTACTGCTTGCACACTTACTTATGCCC
This sequence comes from Mixophyes fleayi, assembly GCF_038048845.1. Lineage (NCBI taxonomy): Eukaryota > Metazoa > Chordata > Amphibia > Anura > Limnodynastidae > Mixophyes > Mixophyes fleayi. Next base: position 82,786,216 of record NC_134412.1, on the reverse strand, counting down.
TCAATGTGAATAAAGACAGACCGTCCTTCAAGTAAGTAGAAACATTCTTCTCAACATCACGAACCAGCCAGGTGCACCAACCAATGTATAAAGGGGATTTGAACCAGGATCTCAGCCATCTAAAGACAGAAGAGTACCTGGCTACTAGTCAACTGAGCCAACATTCAGTGTAAGTAATACTTGAGACTTTTCTCAATGTCTTCAAAAAGCCAGGTGTAAAATCCAAGTACAAAAAGCTACAGCTGTTTGTGGTTTTGAACTAAGACCTAAATCAGCTCAACAAGCAGAGAACTAGGCTATTAGCCCTCTGAACCAGTACATGTTGTAAGCAGCAGTGAGACTTTTATCAATACCATCAAGGGACCTGGAGCAAAATCAAAGGTGCTGTAAATGTTACCTGGTTGGGGATTCAAACCAGGGACTCAATATAATCTGTAAACAGATCTCCTATCCATTGGGGCACCAAGCTAGAACATTTGTTGAAGATATAGAGAGATTTTTCTCATGGACTTCATTAAGCCTATTGCAATATGAAATGTGCTAAAATGGAAGCCACTTGGAATTCAAAGCAGGGCCTCTACTATGACTGTCCATGGGCACCTCACTACTAGTTGACTTATTATTTTCTCAATGTCTTCAATCATACTGCTGCAATATTCAATTTACTAAAATGAAACCAGACAGGGGATTCAAACCAGAGATTCTTCAGAACTCCATATAAAGAACCAGGCAACTAGCCTGCTGAGCCATTTCCTCCTTTAAGTTATTTTGCAGAGTTTGCTGGGACTTGCAGTTCGGAAACATGGCCCATTCCTGATACAAACTGACTGAAGACAGTGAGAAAAGTCTCACACCACTCATAAAGGAAGAAATGGCTCAGCAGGCTAGTCGCCTGGTTCTTTATATGGAATGCTGAAGAGTCTCTGGTTTGAATCCCCTGTCTGGTTTCATTTTAGTAAACTGAATGTTGTAGCAGGCTGATTGAAGACATTGAGAAAAGTGTAAGTTAGCTCAGTTGATTAATAGTGAGGTGCCCGTGGACAGTCATAGAAGAGGCTCTGCTTGGAATTCCAAGTGGATTCCTTTTAGCACATTTCATATTGACGAAAGCCATGAGAAAAGTCTCTCCATATCACCGACTAATGTTCTAACTTGGTGGCACAGTACATAGGTGATCAGTTTATGGTTTATATGGGTTCCCTTGTTTGAATCCCCAACCAGGTAACATTTATTTCTCCTTTGATTTTGCTCCAGGCCCCATGATGACATTGATAAAGTCTAACTGCTGCTCGCATCATGTACTGGCTTGGTTGGCTCAGTTGACTAATAGCCAGATTGCTGACTGTGATGATGAAGGTCCCAGTTCAAATCCCCAGCACAGGCTTGACTGTCTTTCCCCCCTTGTCATCCTGCTCACTGGGCTGATTGTTGGGTTCCCTTCTGAAAGTAATGATGTGTTAATTTGATTGTCTAGCATTGTTTAATAAACTTGGCTGTTGTGGTACAACAGCCAAACTATAAAAATACTAACTTTTTTACATACTTAATCTTGCTACTATACTACTCTTTTCTCAACATTCCTGACATTGTTCCCAACATTGTTACATTGTTAGGAACACTGCTGTCAGTTGAGCACTTTACTGCTTGCACACTTACTTATGCCCTCAATGTGAATAAAGACAGACCGTCCTTCAAGTAAGTAGAAACATTCTTCTCAACATCACGAACCAGCCAGGTGCACCAACCAATGTATAAAGGGGATTTGAACCAGGATCTCAGCCATCTAAAGACAGAAGAGTACCTGGCTACTAGTCAACTGAGCCAACATTCAGTGTAAGTAATACTTGAGACTTTTCTCAATGTCTTCAAAAAGCCAGGTGTAAAATCCAAGTACAAAAAGCTACAGCTGTTTGTGGTTTTGAACTAAGACCTAAATCAGCTCAACAAGCAGAGAACTAGGCTATTAGCCCTCTGAACCAGTACATGTTGTAAGCAGCAGTGAGACTTTTATCAATACCATCAAGGGACCTGGAGCAAAATCAAAGGTGCTGTAAATGTTACCTGGTTGGGGATTCAAACCAGGGACTCAATATAATCTGTAAACAGATCTCCTATCCATTGGGGCACCAAGCTAGAACATTTGTTGAAGATATAGAGAGATTTTTCTCATGGACTTCATTAAGCCTATTGCAATATGAAATGTGCTAAAATGGAAGCCACTTGGAATTCAAAGCAGGGCCTCTACTATGACTGTCCATGGGCACCTCACTACTAGTTGACTTATTATTTTCTCAATGTCTTCAATCATACTGCTGCAATATTCAATTTACTAAAATGAAACCAGACAGGGGATTCAAACCAGAGATTCTTCAGAACTCCATATAAAGAACCAGGCAACTAGCCTGCTGAGCCATTTCCTCCTTTAAGTTATTTTGCAGAGTTTGCTGGGACTTGCAGTTCGGAAACATGGCCCATTCCTGATACAAACTGACTGAAGACAGTGAGAAAAGTCTCACACCACTCATAAAGGAAGAAATGGCTCAGCAGGCTAGTCGCCTGGTTCTTTATATGGAATGCTGAAGAGTCTCTGGTTTGAATCCCCTGTCTGGTTTCATTTTAGTAAACTGAATGTTGTAGCAGGCTGATTGAAGACATTGAGAAAAGTGTAAGTTAGCTCAGTTGATTAATAGTGAGGTGCCCGTGGACAGTCATAGAAGAGGCTCTGCTTGGAATTCCAAGTGGATTCCTTTTAGCACATTTCATATTGACGAAAGCCATGAGAAAAGTCTCTCCATATCACCGACTAATGTTCTAACTTGGTGGCACAGTACATAGGAGATCTGTTTATGGTTTATGTGGATTCCCTAGTTTGAATCCCCAACCAGGTAACATTTATATCTCCTTTGATTTTGCTCCAGGCCCCATGATGCTATTGATAAAGTCTAACTGCTGCTCACATCATGTACTGGCTTGGTTGGCTCAGTTGACTAATAGCCAGATTGCTGACTGTGATGGTGAAGGTCCCAGTTCAAATCCCTGGCACAGGCTTGACTGTCTTTCCCCCTTTGTCATCCTGCTCACTGGGCTGATTGTTGGGTTCCCTTCTGAAAGTAATGATGTATTAATTTGATTGTCTAGCATTGTTTAATAAACTTGGCTGTTGTGGTACAACAGCCAAACTATATAAAAAATACTAACTTTTTTTTTACATTCTTAACTTGCTACTATACTACTCTTTTCATTACATTGTTACATTGTTACATTGTTAGGAACACTGCTGTCAGTTGAGCACTTTACTGCTTGCACACTTACTTATGCCCTCAATGTGAATAAAGACAGACCGTCCTTCAAGTAAGTAGGAACATTCTTCTCAACATCACAAACCAGCCAGGTGCACCAACCAATGTACAAAGGGGGATTTGAACCAGGATCTCAGTCATCTAAAGACAGAAGAGTACTTGGCTACTAGTCAACTGAGCCAACATACATTGTAAGTAATACTTGAGACTTTTGCTCAATGTCTTCAACAAGCCAGGTGTAAATCCAAGGTACAAAAGCTACAGCTGTTTGTGGATTTGAACTAAGAGCTCAATCATCACCACAAGCAGAGAACCAGGATACTAGTCCTCTGAGCCAGCTTAAGCAAGTGAGTTTTCTCATTCATCCTGGTGCTTCAGGCAAGGTAGAGACTCAAACTAGAGACTCAAACCAGAGACTCCAGCATTAGCTGCAAACAGAGACTCTGAACATGAGTCTGCAGAGCCACCTTGCTTGCTAAGTATGAGGGTAGATTATGTCCATCAATGGACCTGGAGTAAAAGCAAAGGAGCTGTAAATGTTACCTGGTTGGGGATTCAAACCAGGAACTCTATATAATCTGTAAACAGATCTCCTATCCACTGGGCCACCAAGATTGAACATTTGTTGAAGATGTAGAGAGACTTTTCTCATGGACTTCATCAAGCCTGTTGCAATATGAAATGTGCTAAAAAGGAAACAACTTGGAATTCAAAGCAGGTCCTCTACTATGACTGTCCATGGGCACCTCACTACTAGTCAACTGAGCTAACTTATACTTTTATCAATGTCTTTAATCAGCCTGCTGCAACATTCAGTTTACTAAAATGAAACCAGACAGGGGATTCAAACTAGAAACACCTCTATCACTACAAGCAAGGAACCTGGTTACAAGCCCACTGTCCCATTTCTTTTTTAAAGCAAGGAGAGAGACTTTTCTCACAGTCTTCAATCAGTAACTTTGTATCAGGATTGGGCCATATTTCTAAATTGCAAGTCCCAGCAAACTCAATAAACCTCTGTTTGACCATCAGTGGAGAGAGTCCAGCCACAACTGGAGTCCTCTATCTGCCTGACTGCAAAAGCCTTTGATATGTGATTATCTTATATTTCTACATAGGTACATTTAGAGCTCTGAAACAACAATGTCAAATCATTCTGCTCTGTGGTGGGGTTTGTACATGACAAGGATTATAGGAAGGTGAAAGTGACTGACAGGTGATATGTGGAGTGATGATGATGATTTTGGTGTGGCTCATCTCTCAAACAGACAAATCACGGCTAGGGGCAGTTAGTGAGAGAGACAAATATTTATATTAGGTACAATGACGTTATAACTAAGTTAGATACAAACCTGAAAATACCTTACTGTGCGATGAATTTCAGAAATTACTCTATAAGACACCAGGGCCTGATTCAATAAGGAATGTAAATGTCAAAATGACAATACATGCTGTATTTTGTGTAAAATTGTTCTGCGCATGTCCAGAAACAAACCATACACCAGAGAGTGCAGCAACGTCCAATTCATCTTCGAGCGAAAAGGACCCTTCTACAGACTAAAATTTCAGGAGCGGATCCGGGAGGGAAATGGGTGTATGCACATAGTCAATGTACAGTTACGGCTTGCCAAGCTCGAGCGCACACAGCAGTGTCCGATTCAAACTCTGGGTACGTATTTTTCTGTCATGTCAATTGCACCAGTCACAGGTCAGGTGTAAGTGCTCACTGATAGACATGACGGCTGTGGATGCACGCTATAACATGTGTTTGCTATCAGGAGCGATTGTAAAAATGTTATGCACAGTAGACATTAATAACATCTTAATAAAAGTATTTTACAGAGAGAGAAAAATTTATTTTTTTTATTTATGTTTTGTCATTAATAACAGGTGACTTTAATTTAATTTTTTTTTTTCTTTGTGTGACTGTATATTCCATATATGTATTGGACATATCCTGCAGTGTATTGTCTGTTAGAGCAGAGCTGACCTAGACCTGTATTCATCAACAGAGGCAGAGCCAGATTAAGGGCCACTGGGCCTGGGGCTAAAAATTAGAAAGGGCCTATTATGAGAGGTGCTTTCCCGTTGGAGGTGTGGCCAGTGATGTGTGGGTGTGGCCAGCGGTGTGCGGGTGTGGGTGTGGCCAGGGGTGTGCGGGTGTGACTGAATCTTCAATAGATTCCTTTGGTTCTCATAGGGTCCCAGAGTATCACAGAGGAGAGGACTAGACTGAGCCACAGACAGAGAAAGATTTTATTGTGAAATAAAATATCTTTATTGATTCTTGTGCACCTATACAATAAGGACTAGGAGATAATACAACAATATTTATCTTCTTATTTCATCTTCCTGTTGTTTACAAAGACAGCATAACAATATAATAACATAATAAAAATAAACGGCATAGAATACACACGTGACATAAATATATGTAGTGAAAATTCTATTCTTATAAACAGTGCTTAACGTGAGAATAGCCCTATATTCCTAATAATTGACACTACGTGGCATTTAATCTCATATATTATTTCATCATATACAACACAGATACTATAAAATATACTATATATAAAATATACCATCAAATATAAGAAACATAATCGATATATAAATTTGATACAGTACAACTTGATATTTCGTCTTTCTTTTTATGGAAACGAGAATAAATAGATGTTTTCTCCTGAACAATACAAGTGTATTACACACCTGCTGGAATCCAGTGACGTCTTCAAAGGGGAGTCAGCTTTATTTGGTACCTTTTATGCTAAAATTCATTATTTGTCTCAGCCGATACTTTCACTGAACAATAATTTGTTTACACGAAAAAGCTAAGATGACCCACAATAAGTGTGCAAAGGTGTAAGAATTGCAGGCCTGCAGCAGGATTGACGTTTATGCCATCATGCCCCTGGGTTATTGCAAATGAGACAAATTTTATGCGAAGTGCGTCAAGTTTGCATCATCTGATTCAAAGAGTTGGGTAGATCAGGTGTTGAATGCGGGCTAGGTGCACCCCGTTTTACCTTCAAAGGTTTTGATTTGTGGGGTAACATAATTTAAATACAATTCAAGGGCTCAAGAAGGCACATTTAGGGGGACTTTCAATATTTTGGGGGCCACAGTGTATTTTTCTCCCTGTATTCCCCTGTACTCCTTCTGGGAACATTTTATACAATAAAATGCATTTCAAGGTGTATCCCCACCAACTTAATTAAAACATTCAAAAGTGAAATAATGGCATGCAACAAAGACTGCTCCCTCACTCATGAGCCTACGTATTCTGCAGGTCTTAAATGAACTTTATTGTCAGGAATTTCACCTATTAGTAGAGAAAATAGAAACATCCTGCAGCAATTGCTGAAAATCACTTCACACCAACAATGGGGGGGATTTACTAACACTGTGCAACTGTACAAATGTGTAACCCTTAGCAACTACTCAGCAGTTTTCTTTGATTGGTTTAGCAAAAGTCAATGACAGCAAATCTCTTGTTGGCTACTAGAGTCATTGCTCATTTTATATTTGTCAATAAATTCAGTTGGCTGCTCAACATATCAAATGGCCAAATTTGTTATTTACAGATTTACGCACCATATTGGGGTTGGCAGAGGTTGGTTCTCACCTCACGGTCTGATAACTCAGGTCGCCCTCTGCAGGATGGAGAGCTGTAACGCACCTCACCGCCTACTTCAATCAGTGTATTGGGACCATGGTGACTGACTGTGTGGGTGTAGCAGCAGGAGCAAAAGAAGATAGGGGGTATATTTACTAAACTGCGGGTTTGAAAAAGTGTAGACGTTGCCTATAGCAACCAATCAGATTCTAGTTATCATTTATTTAGTACATTCTACAAAATGATAGCGAGAATCTGATTGGTTGCTATAGGCAACGTCTACACTTTTTCAAACCCGCAGTTTAGTAAATATACCCCATAGACTTCCTCCACTACCTCTAATCCACTAGAGCTGCCTCTCACCGTTGTGCCAATACAATGATAGCAAGAAGCAGCATTCGACGGGTGTCACAACTATCCATCATACAGTTATTGCAGAGTTCAGCCGGTGACCTGAATGTCTGGTAAAGGGCGACATCACAAATGTTTCATCAAGTGGCACAAAGATGCGGAATTATCCTAAATATAAAGATTGAATGTTGATATAGATTTCGGAGCCAAAAAGAATCTCTAGAAAGTCAATAAAGGACTCATTAGTCCTAAAAAGGGACAATTTGGTAAGAAAGGGGAAATTTAGGGCTAGATGGTAGACTGGGCATCAAAATGTGGGTATGTGGGGGAGGGGTAGGTAGTTTCACATGTGTGCCAAGAATTTAATGGCAGCAAAACCCCCAAATTTTAATCAATATTGATGACAATGCAGCCTATCAATTCACAAGTAACTAGTGACATCACGAGTTCTTTGTAAATTGATAGGTGGAATATTGGTTTAGTCCACAATCTCTATCATTGCAGCTTCTGATTAGTTATTCCACTCACAAACCCCGTCTGTGGCGTCACAGGACCCTGGTATGAAGTCACTTTGGTGTCACAATCCAAGTAGCCTCGGGGCGGGAGAGAAGCATATTAATAATAATATTAGGGGTGATACAGCTTTAAGTTTAGAGTTAGAGAGAGGCTGCTTGACAACCAAGTTCTAACTTAGGTATAAATCGCCACCATAAAGGGATTGCAACCAAAAATATTCATATTTTGCAATTAATAATAAGTCAAGCAAATTTATTAATTATATCTGGTCCAAATATATTTACATAAACTATGACTGTGGCCTCCATTTTCCTCTGCTTTGAATGCCCCAACAACTTTATGTTTCAGAAATTCTTGGTGCAGATTAAAACATCCCCTCCCATCGTCACGCAGGGGAGCGCCGTTCCTGCAATCCGGAGTAGAAATCCTTTGTGCCTGCCTGATTGGTTTACATTTTTTTGCATTTGTGCACGTAGTAACCGGTGACATAGCCGATGATGAATATGATCCAAAACAAGGCAAGTCCTCCCACCACTTTCATGGCGATGCCGATCTTCCCGGTACACAGTACGTTGTAGACTCTGAAGCAACAAATTAAACCTAATGTTATAACTCACGCTGCTACCGGATGTTGGGAAAGGACAGGAATGTCTAAACAAAATATGGGGCCTGAGGTAAAAATCAAGATCTGGGCCGCCTACAGTACATCGAAGGCATAAAACATTGCTTGGTGACACATACAAAGCTATACATGGCAACTGAACCGGTTTGTGTGGGACAGTCTAGGAGCCGGGAGGCCAAGGGGGCGTGGCCTCTAGAAATGGGTGGATCCAAAGTTTACAAAGAGTATAGGTCAGTGGTTCCCAAACTGTGCACCTAGGCCCGCTGGGGTGCCTTGGAGAGGGGTGTCTCGGCCAGGGCCAGTGGTAAGCAAGGCGGGGGACTACTTGGTAATTATTTTGGCTTGGGGGTGCCTTGAAAAAATTTTGGAGCACCTAAGGGTGCCTTGAACTGAAAAAGTTTGGAATACACTGATATAGGGAAACAGAACAAGCTAGAGTATTATATGCACTACCTGAAGGAGTTTGCAACAAACTATCATCTTTTCTATTTAGATAAGGAACAGTAAAGTTGGGTACAAGCTGGAGATCCTGCCGGTGCCCAAATTAACAAGATCCTTCACAAGCGGGGTCTGTCCGTGTTCATTTCAATCCCTGTCAACAAGATTGGGTCTAAAGCAATCGTCTCTTTGCCTTTACCCTGGCAAAGGGCATGTTTTGGCCATAATTGTGGCATCCTTACCTCCGCCAGGCTGGCGTTTCCGCGTTGGACAAGTTCACACTAATTTCCTCTTGGTTCCGGTCATTCCACCGGCTGTACTGAACTCCGGGTGTTTCCTGGGTCTGCATCCTCTGAAGATCAAACATAAAAGTAACATAAACCCCACGATAAATTGCATAGAGTAAAACCAATCAATCTTATATAATAGGTCTCCAACAGCATCATTAAACTTTTTTCGGCCCTGTAGGAACACTATTAGGATTTAAAAGTAAACACTGTTACATTTACAAGAGGCCAAACAGTCTCCTTTGTTAACGAACCACTATACCTAAAATGCACGTTGCAATATATAAAAGAAATACAAATAACATTTACACAAATATGTGTAATAGTTTCCACAACATGATCTAAATTGAAATATAAGGTATTGCCGTTACAATAATATATTTTCTGTTTTTTGACCATTAAAGAGAGAGATGACAAAAGATGTGTTCTTTAATAGCGTTACAAACAGGAAGTCTGCTGTGCATAGGGTAAAAGTATCCCCCCACAACTACAACTTTATTTGAAATATCTAAAGTTCAGATAAAGCTCCTGCAAGTTTTAAACATACATATGTAAATGTGATTATTTGTTCGTTTAGATAACATATCTTGCTTTTAAGATTATCACACCACAATAGATTGAGCGTTACACCCTCAATAGCAAACAGTGCATAGAGGATATCAGCAAGCATACTAACAGTTTACGCTAACGGCTGAATAAAGTTTCCAGATTCAAAACTTGTATTGTACTGGGTTGGACATGGCGCCAATACATAGACACCGTTGCAAATGATATCGCTGTCTGTGACATCGTTACGCTAAGTAACACCTGGCTTTATTAGGGACTTACAAGTTGACTTATTCATTATGGTGGCAATAATTTATTAATCAACAAATATTAGTATATTATTTTATTAGGGGACAATATTAATGTATTATTTTACTAAGAGGCAATACTATTTGATTTATAACAGGAGTAATAACAATTTATTTAGGACGGGGCAAGACTTGTGGCACTATCCAAGCAAGTTTGTCACGTGTGTGCAGTATAAGTGGTGCCCCCTTTATGAAATAATTATTATTGGTAACACAATTAGTATTATTCCGTGCAATAATACATTTATACTGCTCCCGTATTAAAATACATTTATATTGCTCCTGTAATAATGCTATAAATGAATATTGCCCCATAATAAAATACATTTCTACTGGCTCCTTAATAAAAAAGATTATTGCGGCCATAATTAATAAGTCAATGTTGTGTTCCTTCTGATATGAAAGGCAGATCGCTCAAACATCATGTCTGAAAAATCTGCTTTTCACTGGCGTTTTTGCCTAAACTGCATGTGGCTTAGGGTTTTGCAAACAGTCACAGATCGGAGGCGGTTTGAGTTTCCGCCATCCAATCCGTAGGTTGGTAATTCCTTATATTTGCAGCTTAAAAACGCATAGGATGTTTGCAAAACGCACAAAAATCACTGCTTAGTCAGTTACCCCCAAGTCTGGTTTTGTGGGATCACGTTGATTGTTCTGAAGGCCAAATGCAAAATAATTTGCTACGAGCAAACAACTGCTTGTTTACTTGTATATTTATATCTTATAGTACAGTTATACTTTATATCTTACATCATACTTACCAACTTTCTCATCTTGAAATCCGGCAGCCTGCGGAGGAGGTGGGCGTAACGGGGGTGGGGCTCCAAAATGCACGTAATTTTGGACCCGCCCCCATGACGTGATGACGCAAAACGCGTCATTTGACAGCGTGGGGTCAAACTCCGCGATTCACCGGGAAGTGGGCAGAATAATCCAGATGCGAGAGATTGCCACACTCGCCGGGGAGTCCGGGAGACTCTCGCAAAATGCGGGAGTCTCCCGGACATTCCGGGAGAATTGGCAAGTATGTCTTACATTACTTGCATATGTATATCTTACATTACATGTATATTTATATCTTTCTTACATCACTTTTATACTTATGTGCATGCATGTTTAAATATAACAAAGATTCTATATCCATACTACGTTTCCTCCTTCTGGTTTCTTCTTCTGTCTCACATAGGGCAGAAACGCCTATAGCCTTTGTTGCAATCTCTGTAACATAATATCCTGCGTTGTCTGAACTCCTCCTATGCTGTACAACATAAATAAACACTGATAGACATGAACCAGTAGCGCATAGGTCAGACAAAGTTAAAAATGTGGTTATAAAATGGACCAGTGGGAATATTAATAGCCCTGTGGCTTCCAGGAATAGTTAGAGGTTCCTGTTATGTCCCAAATACCAGAGATAGGTCTGAAATACATTAATACATCCTACATCAGCATTGCGGCCTCACAGTGCTGAGGGTTCAATTCCAACTAGGGTCCTACGTGTGTGGTGCTTACATGTTCTCCCCGTGTTTGCATGAGTTTCCCACAGGTAACTCAGAAGGTTAATTGGCTGCTGTCAAAAATGGACGTGTTTGTGTGTGTGTGTGTTAGGGGATTTAGACTGTAAGCCCTATTGGGGCAAGGACTGATGTGAGTGAGTACACTGGATAGCGTGGCCAAGATGGCCGCCCCATCGCCTGAACAACATAGAGAGCTTTGAGTCCTAATGAGAGGAAAGTTCTATATAAATAAAAAATAAGCATAATTATTATTACTAATAACATATTTCCTCTTTTTTACATAGGTTATAAGAGAATATTGGGGAGATAGAGTTAGCCATAGCAAACACATTGCTTGCCATGTAAACACTCAATTCCTACATCTTAAATACACGGACACAGAAATGGGGTCATTTAGAGATTGACGCATTTGCATCCAAAACGCAGGCGTGCACCGCAAAAATGATGAATTTGCATGTTTATTTGGAGTTGCACCTATCTTAATATATATATAACTCAAACTAAACACGTACATGTATCTGTAAGAAGATACGTTTAAAGCTCATGAAGACAGGCTTTAAGCGTATCATGATGCGTCGAAATACTCCAGATGTCAGTCAATCAACCTGATGATGGTAAATCACGTTTCAATGTGTATTTAAAAAATAATAAATAAAAAAAGTGCGCTCACCCAAAAAGTGATCTATCGTTCAGAGCCTAGGCTGGTTATCACAAATGGGGGACGAATAGGGTGGGGTCCCGGTGGGGTCCCTACCCAAAAGCTGCAACCAGCACCAAGCTGTGGTAGGCTGGGCTGGTCGAAAGGTAAACCCACAGCACAAGGTCCCCCTATCATAGTGGGAGATTGCCCCAGACTACTCAGCACGGGGCTAATTTTCATAAGGGTATCCGGCCCGCTAAAATTACATTAAAAGAAAAGTCATAGTGTTGACAATTCCAGAGTTGAACAAATTCTCTGATCCTACGACCTGTTAGGATGTCGTGCACAGAATCAATAACCAAGGGCTCCTCTAAGCGGGAGACTGAGGACTTGAAAATAAAGATAATTTACTGTCACAGAGACGGTGAAGGCTATAGAAGAGATATGTAAATGTTTCTATTATCAGAAATCAAGGCCAGATATGGAAGGAAATCACAGACAATCTCTGATTGTAAACCTTGTAAAGTGGTCGGATACTGTATGTAAAGCAGAAACCACACACAAGGCCGCCATCAGGGAGTACAGCAGTACGGGGCCCTACAGCAGAGTGGGGCCCCACCAGCCCTGAGCCCAAACAAATTTATTAGGGGAAGAGGCCTCCGCAGAGAATTAAGGGAGGTAGCGGAACCATTTCTAGGCAGCAGCTGCTCCTGAGACGTGAGAGGGGGGTGTGGGGAGAGACCTCTGCGTGTTAGGGTGCACAGCGCACCCCTTTGTAGACAGCATGTCTGCCTCCACTCCCAGGATATTGGGGAACCACAGCTGCCTCCACTTGCTTAAGTCCCAGCCCCCCAGGGGCCCGGCTCCCGGACAGAGAGCCGCGACAAGGCAGAAAGGCTCCCTGCAGCATTGCTGATGTCATGTGATTACTAATGTCACAGCGCCGTCAGTAGAGAGGAGACAGCAAGAAGATGCAGAGAGGTAAGTAAACTACTGCAGGGGCTAGATGGAACCGGGGATGGGGGGTGACTAGAGATGAGGGTGGGGTCAGAGAAGGAAGGAGGGGGCCCTGCCTCTTACATTTGTTCTGCTCTGTGAAATTTCTGGTGGCAGATCTAGCCACATACATTATACATTTGTGAAAGAGAAGAGAGGACACCTCGCCAGCTATTGATCTATTATGCTTTGGTGCTGTGTGGCTGGTATATTGTCTGGGAGGAAGGAAGAAAAGATTATGCCAACTATCAGCAAATCCTAGAAGCTGATGTCCCAGAATCAACGAAGATATGAAAGCTGGATATTTCAGCTAGACAACGATCTGGGACATACCTCAATACCTGAACCATGATGCCGTTACATAAACACACGATATGGGATGTCCTGTACAGAGATCTCACACTCAGCACATGGAGGACGACCTGAGAACATTTCTGTGTTGGAGGAATCCGCAGGGAAGAGCGGGGAGAAATTCCCACAGCAAGAATAGGACGACTCTAACCCGGCTGCAGGAAACATCCGCAAGCTGTGATTTCTGGCAAAGGGGGAACGTTTTCCCCAATGCCACATTCACTGGGTTTCATTTTTCTCAATCTGCTAAATTTAGTAAATAAATTGTAATTATGGATTATGTCCCGAAGTATGCAGCGTTCAATTGTGTATCCTCTAGATGTTGTTTTCAGTTAGAGACTCATTGGAACATGCAGATTGCAGAAGGTTTTGCAATACAACTGTATAAAACTTAATAAAAGGTCATTTACAAAAGCACAAAACATGCAGGTGCTGAGCTTTACAATTTGCACAAATGCGCCTACATGGAGATGGCCTGAAAATAAGCCCTTACACTGAATATAATATATTCTATACTTGCCAACTTTTCCTCATTGGCTTTAGGGAGATCCCGCATGATTTTGGTCCCACCACCAAAACGATTGTCACAATTCTGGACAATTACAGGGGACGGGGCTAAGATGACGCAATATTTGCATCGTTAAGCTCCGCCCCAGCCACTTATCTATTGCGGAGGCGAGAACCGGCGGTCTCCCAGAAATGCGGGAGTCTCCCTGACATTCAGGGAGAGTTGGCAAGTATGATTTATCCTGGGATTTTATATTTAATATTTACGGAAAGTTGATAAAAATAAAACATAAAATTGTCCTCTTTTCATCATGCTTAATTACATCATACTTGCCAACCTTAGCTTTTATCCCCTCCTGGAGGGGAGGTGAATTTAAAGATCGAAGGGGGGTGGGAGGGAAGGTGAACCGCATAATTATAACCCCACCCCCTGCAGCAGAATTACAAAACCACATCATTTTGCAGGAGGTGGGGCCAACAATACACCATTCACAAGGACTTTGCTGGAAAAACAAACACCCTGCAGCTATCCTCATGGGCGTGGCTTTGCTGTCCCCGCCCCCACGGAATAGATTGGGCACTTAGTTCGGTTCTGTAAGTCAGAGTCGCTTGTTTTTCATTTCAGAACCTGCAACATGGAACTAATCTAGCCATCATCTGACCTTTGGAGACAATATACTGCAGCCACAATAAAATATGTGAGGTACAAATGTTTTTTTTTTTTTTAGAAAACATTTCAGTGTAGCTGCCAAATATAAAGCAAATAAACAGCGATCAGAGTCCACAAAACACCTGCGTACAATAGACGGTTCTAGATCAGCAAAATAACCCCTAAGACCTACTATGCAATGTGACAGCTCAACAGAGCTTTCTAATATACAAATAATTACTATTTTTAGTTTTGATCTGACAGTAACGACTCTGCCTCAATAAACAATGAGTTATAAATGCTAGATAATAAGGATAGATGAAAACATGAAGTAAATTAGAATGTTACTGTGTAGCTGGTGTATACTGAGGAATAGGGACATTTCCAGGGACTAACCTTTATATCTATATTAGGAATAGATGGAAACTACATTAATGGGCGCTGCACCTTCTGATGACTTTAATTTGCCAATGGGGGCACTACAGTGCCCCAGGCTTGGAGGGGGGTTTCCAGGCACTAGGACTCTCCCCCCCCCCTCAGTTTACCTATGTTGTTTTAACTTACTACAGAGATTAAGGGTAATGTGGGGCCCTTTTGAAGGTTAGAGGACCGACCCTAGGGCCCCTGGAGTGTATGATGTTGCCTATCACTGATTTTGAATTTCTAAGTGAAATGCTAATGAAATATCACAGTTGCCTACTCTCCCGCCATGTCCAGAAGAGTCCCGAATTCTTGGGAGTTCTCCCGGACTCCCGGGACAGCAGGGAAACCTCCCGCATTGTGCCCTCCTCTTTGGTGAAGTGGGCGGGGGCGGGGCTAAGCGGGTCATCCTGGACCTGCCCCCTGTTGTGATAGGCCCATATTGATAAAGTTTGACAGGGGGGCAGGGCCTAGACGCGATCTGCCTGGCCACTCCCCCCATGACGGATCCCCCACGTATGAAATATCATCTGCATCTCTACTACAACTATTAAGTTCTGCACAGTGGGGGCAGTGGGGTGTACAGGGTGGTATGACATACCGACACTTCTCCTACTGCCTTGATTGTTAAAAAAACAAATTCCATTTACTTACATTTTCCATAAAACTCTGACTTCCACGCCTGCAACTGTACAGAAAACCGATCACAAAGGACAGCCTCCTAAATCCACGCTTCTACGTAAATGTTACATACAGCCGCATTTAGAGTTAGGACCAAAGATAAAGAACAAATTTCCACTGTGACTACACCATATGGCAATGCAGGGATGGCAAATTTAAAATGTGTGGACAGATTTAGAGTCGAGAGGGGGGCGTGTACTATCTCGATTCTATATTGCAGAGTAAAAATAAAGCTGGACAATATTTGTGTGCTACATGCAAAAGCAGCCAGTATGCAAAAAAATAAAAATAAATGCGCTTACACCTCTTGCATTGCAACATGGTTCAATTCGCCCCCTCTTTTGCATTGCTCCTATAGAGGCCCATAGTGTCCCGGTAAGAACGGTGTCCGAGCTTTGCTCATTAAATAGACATTTTTCCTGTATTTGCTCATTAAAGCGTAACTTCTTCCTGAAGCAGATGCCATTCCTCCACACAGCAAACAGTCCCAGGACTTACCTCCCTGAGTCCTAGTAGATAGCTGGATCTCTGTCAGCTGGGATGGTGAGAGCTGGGGGAACTTGTACAATGTGGTTCAGGGAAACACAAAGTTCCGATACATATGTCAGAGCTTCATGGAGGCTTCAGCTGACTGTAGTTCCTTTCTGGATAAATTCCAAATCCTTCCTTTGAAAGGGGGGAAGGGGGGGGGGGGATTAGACTTCACTGTTTGAACCAATAGTGAACCTGCCAGTTTCAGTGGGAGAAGTTGTGTAAGATTGGGAGGATATCCAGGCAGTGAATGGGAGGCCAGGAGATGGATTAAAATGTTTCTTTTAGTGCTTTATCTGAAGTTACCAACATGTACGTTATGTAATAATACTGATAGGTGCTACCTAACGCTTAATGGGAAAGTATTAACAGAGTGCTGTATTAGTGTCGCATGCTTGTAATGAAATGTTTTGTGATGCTCCCCCTGCTCTGGCTCCCAGGATGAGAGGGGGGGGGGGGGGGTGAGGGGGCTTGTAATGTTTCCCATGGTACAGCAACAGAAGCAGCAGACACTCACATGTCTGTAACAGACTATTATAAAATAGGAACTCCCTTGTTATGAGCAGGCAGCAAAAGGTCAGGAACAATTTTGGACCGGAGCAGGAGGAGACCCCCAGCTGCGGACAACCTCTGGCTGCAAGTTGCACGATACAGGTTTAAAATGCTAAAAGTTCAAGGGGTATATTTACTTAACTGCGGGTTTGAAAAAGTGGAGATGTTGCCTATAGCAACCAATCAGATTCTAGCTGTCATTTTGTAGATTGCACTAAATAAATGACAGCTAGAATCTTATTGGTTGCTATAGGCAACAGCTCCACTTTTTCAAACCCGCAGTTTAGTAAGTCTAGCCCCAGGTCTTTAATTTGAACAGCAGATCATCTCCAAGACTCATTGTATAATATAGAAGAGGACTGCAACTAATAATAACGCATACTTGCCAACTTTTCCTCGTTGGCTTCAGGGAAATCCCGGGGATCCCGCATAATTCTGGCCCTGCACGACTGTCACAATTTTGGGCAATTACAGCAGGGGGCGGGGCTAATGTGACGCAATATTTGCGTCATTAAGCCCCACCACTTATCTATTGAGGGGCGAGAACCGAGAGGTTCCCCTGCTCTCCCGGGAGGTCTCCCAGAAATGCGGAAGTCTCCCGGATATTCCGAGAGAGTAGGCAACTATGCGTTAAAGAAAAGCAGTTTATGAATCTCTAGAGACTGAAGTGTCTTTTACATTTCTGTCTCCATTACTGAAGTCACGTTGTCTTACCTGTCAGTCTTTGATTAAATCTTGGCCTCCATGAAAATGGCCACCTCCTTAGGCATCAATACATGGACATAGGACACAATTTCTGAACTGTGTCATCATGCCACAGATGGCGAAGCCAACCATGTCTTGTACTGGCTCAGCATCAGGGAGAATGCCAGACTCTTCAGGGAGTGAGGGAGATCACCCCTATTTCAGGGAGTCTCCCTGACATTCAGGGAGAGTTGGCAAGTATGGAATAACGTGACACTTTCCATATATATATATGTATTTGAATTTCACATAACTAGCAGCACATAAGAAAAAAAACTTCATACCAGTCATAAGCTGATGTTAGTACTGAATAAAACAGAATGTACTCACCCTGAATGGTAATCATAAGCCCCAATGCAGATGGAAGCTGAAAGACTTCTGCAAAGTGCAGCAATAAAATATATCCATCACCTGAAAAATAAATAAAAAATGGACAAGTTGCAAAAACATCAGTACCAGGACTCACAATGGGATTAGTAATTACCGGCAACTAAGTGGCTAAGATGGAACAAGTTTGCCCTTGACACTTGTAGTGAGCTGGGAGAAGCTGATTGGCTGTAATGCAGTACAGCGCCAACGCTGTAGTATGATGCAGAGCAAAACCATGGAGTGAAGACAGGTCAGGCACTCACATCTCCTTACTACCATCAGATACAGGAGCAGAGCACAGCAGGTGGAACCGGACACAGTCAGTGCAGGAACGGAGCACAGCAATAAGTCAGTGCTAGATAGCAGCAGGTAGAACCGGACACAGTCAGTGCAGGAACGGAGCACAGCAATAAGTCAGTGCTAGATAGCAGCAGGTGGAACGGGACACAGTCAGTGCAGGAACGGAGCACAGCAATAAGTCAGTGCTAGATAGCAGCAGGTGGAACCGGACACAGTCAGTGCAGGAACGGAGCACAGCAATAAGTCAGTGCTAGATAGCAGCAGGTGGAACGGGACACAGTCAGTGCAGGAACGGAGCACAGCAATAAGTCAGTACTAGATAGCAGCAGGTGGAATGGGACACAGTCAGTGCAGGAACGGAGCACAGCAATAAGTCAGTGCTAGATAGCAGCAGGTGGAACCGGACACAGTCAGTGCAGGAACGGAGCACAGCAATAAGTCAGTGCTAGATAGCAGCAGGTGGAACCAGATACAGTCAGTGCAGGAACGGAGCACAGCAATAAGTACAGGCTTTAGCCTTTGCTAGTACACAGAGGTACAACACCAGCACAGTTCGTAGAATAGTAAGATGTCCAGACTATGTTAGTCAAGCAATTAATGGTAAAAATGGCAGGTGGCAGTAGTCTGTACAGGGCAGGATCAGGATTGCCAGATAGTGGCTGAGATACCCAATTATCTGGCAGATATTCCCTCCAGCACCTGCACCGCTTCTTTGCTCACCAGACCATCATCAAATTAACCCTTGCTGTGCTTCTTTAGGTCCAAACCAGCAGCTGATCTGGAAAAGGTCAGTGAATTATAATTCCTAGCAGGTCTCTTTATCGCACTTTCTTTATAGCAAACGTTACTCTAGGCCACTGGTCTTCAGATGACACCAAGGGCTAGATTTACTAAACTGTGGGTTTGAAAAAGTAGAGATGTTGCCTATAGCAACCAATCAGATTCTAGCTGTCATTTTGTAGAATGTGGTAAATAAATGATAACTAGAATCTGATTGGTTGCTATAGGCAACATGTTCCGTCCTTCTGGAAGCCACATAGGGCTATCTGCTGTGTGACTGCACAAGTCCGCCCAAATCAATAGCCACACAGGAGTGCAGATGAAGCGTCCTTTATTGCAGCGAACAGCACGCCATCGTTTTTAGAATTAGCGTCTACATTCTCAGCTAAACTAATCTTCCAAAAGACAGCGTCAGATTCTCTACCTAAACCTCAGGCATTACAGTCAGAGCCGTAACTTAGAATTCTAGCGGCCGGGGCGAGAAAGACAAATGCCGCCCCCCTAGCCCTCAATTTTAACCAAATTAACCTAAAATATTCCTAAATTGCGCCCCCTTCAGCATTGCACCCTGGGCGGTCGCCCTGTCGCACAGCCCTAGTTACGGCCCTGATTACAGTACATCCTGCCCCATCTGTACAGTGATGGAATCCATCACTGAAGACCACCCCACCCTTCTTTCAGGGCATTTTTAGAAGGTGGTGGACTCTCAATAACTCGATTTAGGAATGTTTTAAAGAAAAACCTTGAGAAATGTGATTTAATTGTTAAATAATCATTAAACTTCCAACAAGGTACCTCTTATACTCTATAATCAGCTGTGTTTCTAAGTCTCCATTTAACATGAGCAGTTTTTATTTTAAAGATGATAGTATCAAAGTGCACATAATAGCTCCTTATTTCTGATAACAACAGATATGCTGAGTGTACACACGTGTATCTAGCATTCAGAGAATTTCATGAGTAGACACTGATTATTATATTGAGCTTTACACTTCAAAACAACCCAATACATTTCCACTATCCTTCCCTACAATGCAAACTCACAGTGCTTTGTATACATCCAGCTTGACGGTGCTTGATGGTGAATGCAGCTTTATTTTTTGTTAATAATGCTTTATTTATGAACTTTTGGATGTAGTACAACAATCAAACCACATTCATACAAAAAAAGAAGTAAGTCAGACAGTAGGAGTACTCCCAGCATCTCAAAAACAAAATCAACTACCTGCTTCCAAAACTCACTGACAATAGGGCAAGTACAAATTAGGTGGAAAAAAAAAGAGATAACCCCCATAACATGAAATGTGGGGCATCTGTCTAAACTTACTGGGCATAGTTTATGGAATTTGACAGGTGTATAATAGACTCTATGGGGCTCATTAAGATTTGGATATAAGATATGTATTTCTGTACTGGGTACATACACCAGAAAAATCTGAGCAGAGTAGCGTAAAGATAAATCATGTCTCCTTATGCCTAGAGAGGAGGAAGTGGGAGAACAGGGGCGGGCAAGCATCGCCTAAGTACAGTAAGGGAATGTTCATGTCATTGCAACACAATTAGACATGGATGCAAACGCAGATAGACCCCTCATAGAAGGCGATCTGAAAAAGTGGAGATGTTGCCTATAGCAACCAATCAGATTCTAGCTGTCATTTTGTAGAATGTGGTAAATAAATAACTAGGGGCCTGATACATTAAGGATCTTAACTTGAGAAACTTCTTATTTCAGTTTCCTGGACAAAACCATGTTACAAAGCAAGGGGTGCAAATTAGTATTCTGTTTTGCACATAAGTTAAATACTGACTGTTTTTTCATGTAGCACACAAATACTTGATAGCTTATTTGTACACAGACATTTAAAGTTGATATTTGTGTGTTACATGAAAAAACAGTCAGTATTTAACTTATGTGCAAAACAGAATGCTAATTTGCACCCCTTGCATTGTAACATGGTTTTGTCCAGGAGACTGAAATAAGAAGTTTCTCAAGTTAAGATCCTTAATGAATCAGGCCCTAGAATCTTATTGGTTGCTATAGGCAACATGATCTCTTGTGGTAACTAGAGATACTGGTGCAATGACGCACAATGATGGCTATCAGCAGCACTGGTTGTATATTGACCCCTCCAGTTTATAGTACTTAATTCATTAACATGGCAGCTATATTCCCAGAACAATATTCTCTCTTGTGTATATGACACTTCATTATATTATTGTGGACATATAAGGTATTACGACTTTAGCGTTAATTACAAACACTGTCACACACGTGTAGGCCTGCTGGACTTATTGTGCAAATGCTACCGGTTTTGAGTTGGACGCATATAATACACACAATAACCAGTGAATACTGTAAGTTATAAAAAAAAAAATGGCTTCACTTAGTGCAAGGAAATATTTTACCACATTCCTCAACATTTTCAATATATACAAAACTGAAACTCAGTTGCCCCGTGACCCCACTGCATTCCTGAACAGTAACCGTTACGGTGCTCTTAGGTCAGGAGATTTGTATGATCACAAGTACACAATTATCTGTGACCAGTCACAATCTAGCAGCTGTAACGTGGGAGATATTACTTGCACCAGATTTTTTAAAATAATTTTTCAACATAAATGTATCAAAAATGCTGCATCTGATAATTTCCATTTCCCATGTTCCGTCCACTTGTGAGACTAATACCCATATATAAGTGTGGTGTTATTGTCATTATAAAGAAACAGCCTTTTTAGGTTAGCATTTAAGTTTTAGATAAGATGGTTCTAAGTAAAAGGTCTCAGGTGACTAAGTTATTGGCCTGTGCATATGCTTTGGAAATTTTTCTCAATACATTATTGTTTTCTTATAGGGGTTTTAAATATATTTATAGCAGATATGGGCAGAAATGGACAACCTTATATACTTGTAGGGCCTTCTAACCTTCATTACCATTAATCTCAGTAATAAATTATTAACAGTGAAGGTGGGTACTCACCTATGCAATCAGCGACTGAAAGTCCCGATGAGCAGGACGATCCATGTGTATCCAACTACACGATTTATCTTCAGATCTGTGATCTTCATCCGTCATAACCATCTGCTGAAAAGATGGTGACTCTATACACAGTTATCTGCCTACGCTGCTGGTCATGGGTGTATCCTCCACCTCCTTCTCTGATCCTACCCTTCTTATGTGCACCCTCCTCCTCCTTCTCTAATTGGACTCTGATCTGCACTCTCTGTCTCTTGATCTTACTCTTATTTGTACCCTCCTCCTCCAATGACTCTTATCTGCACCCTGATCCTCTAATCTGACTCTTAATTGTGCATCCTCTGCCCCTCTGATCACTCTATCTCTGCACTGCCTCCTCCTCCTCTCATGACTCTTATCTGCACCCTCCTCCTCTATTGTTTGCTCCCTCCCACACTGATCAGACTCTTATCTGAACTCCCTCCTCATTATCTGATCGGACTCTTATCTTCACTGCTTCCCCCTCCTCCTCTCATCTGCATCCTCCTCTGATCTGACTCTTCTTATCTGGACACTCTCCTCCTCTGACTCTTACCTGCACTCCCTCCTCATTCTATCTGCATCCTCCTCTGATCTGACTCTTCTTATCTGGACACTCTCCTCCTCTGACTCTTACCTGCACTCCCTCCTCATTCTATCTGCATCCTCATCTGATCTGACTCTTCTTATCTGGACACTCCCTCCTCTTCCTATCTGCATCCTCCTCTGATCTGACTCTTCTTATCTGGACACTCTCCTCCTCTGACTCTTACCTGCACTCCCACCTCTTCCTATCTGCATCCTCCTCTGATCTGACTCTTCTTATCTGGAAACTCTCCTCCTCTGACTCTTACCTGCACTCCCTCCTCATTCTATCTGCATCCTCCTCTGATCTGACTCTTCTTATCTGGACACTCTCCTCCTCTTCCTATCTGCATCCTGCTCTGATCTGACTCTTCTTATCTGGACACTCTCCTCCTCTTCCTATCTGCATCCTCCTCTGATCTGACTCTTCTTATCTGGACACTCTCCTCCTCTGACTCTTACCTGCACTCCCTCCTCATTCTATCTGCATCCTCCTCTGATCTGACTCTTCTTATCTGGACACTCTCCTCCTCTTCCTATCTGCATCCTCCTCTGATCTGACTCTTCTTATCTGGACACTCTCCTCCTCTTCCTATCTGCATCCTCCTCTGATCTGACTCTTCTTATCTGGACACTCTCCTCCTCTGACTCTTACCTGCACTCCCTCCTCATTCTATCTGCATCCTCCTCTGATCTGACTCTTCTTATCTGGACACTCCCTCCTCTTCCTATCTGCATCCTCCTCTGATCTGACTCTTCTAATCTGGACACTCTGCTTCTCTGACTCTTACCTGCATTCCCTCCTCATTCTATCTGTATCCTCCTCTGATCTGACTCCTCACATCTGCTCTCTCCTTCTCCTTCTCATCTGACTCTTCACTGAACACCCTCCTGCTTCCATCACATTCCCTTTTGTTCCTCAGATGCTGAGTTTCACCCGTGGTCCCAGCTCTATCATATAAATAGCTGGCAGTGTAGGAGCATAGACCTGGCCACAGCTAGGGCTGCAGGTCAGATCACACTTTATATTATCAGATCAGAGTTGTTCCATTTAGTTACTCTCATACAATACAGAGCTGCTCTCCAGATACAATTGTGTTCAATGGTAAATTCATTACTTTATCTGCCGTCCTTCTGCGCTTTGTTCACGAAAACTCTGGAAAAATAAAGTAATCTGAAGGTGGAAAACTTACTTAAATGGTCATCCACTTGTGTAAGATTATGATGTTGTTTTGTAGAAGGGGCAATGAAATTTAAAGCGGCAATGTCGGGTTAAGTGTTTAAGCACTTAACCTTAGGGGTCCCCACATTGCCGGTTTAAATTTATATTGACAGACGCCGCGATGACGTGAAGCTGCAGAGCCCAACACTTGGCCAATCGTAATAACTTGCTTTCAGCGTGGTCATCCAATCGGAGATCTCCAGCGTCAGCTTCAAGGTAAGTCTGTTTATTTTCACATCGGTTTTACAGAAATTCGGATTTTATTTGTAGGGCTTCTTGATGTCGGATTGGTGGTAATCGTGCAAAAGACTACCACCGAGGGGCAATGCCCTCAGAAGAAGCCATTTCACATATGTGGGGTTCTTAACTGTCCCTTTAAGATCTCTCTGTACATGTGAGTTTTATATAAGAGGAACTAATGACATCCCACATGAAATATAGTCATTAGTCTACATTACACGGATACAAGCATCAAGACACATCATAAGGGAACCATACCATATTAGATTGATAACATTTGCCTTTAGTCCTACTTTCGGTTAAACTCCTTTTTACAAATACACAAATCTTATCACAAGTGACGGTATTGATAAAACCACTCTCTTGTTAACGTTCCATTCATGTGAACTGAAAGTTCAAGGGGAGGGACATCGACAACCAACGTTTATTTGGTAAGCAGTAGTAGGAGAGTCGATTGCAGCGCTGGACTATTGAAACTGTGGGGTGACCCACCGGATCTGGATAGTACAAAACAGAAAGTAGAACTTTGTATTTTATCTAATGAACTCCACCCAAAACTAAATTCTTATCCTTAAAGGGTTACCTTTAGAGTAGAAAGGTTTATATAGTTGTTCATTTTATAATCTTTGACTTTCACAAAACTCCACTTGAAGAAACCGGATATATGCTGAAGAGACATCGTCAGTCTATCGTCCCATCCTCAAATTATCCCTCTGCCACAGTCCGAGGCTAAGCCCCAGCCCCTGTATTGCCTAAGCTTACAGCATAGCTAAATCTATTCTACCCCCCACGCCACTAACTACCCCATCCCCACCATAAGCCCCATTCCCCGCCTCACCAAATGACAATAGCTCATTAATCAAACAATTGTCTCAATCCCCCATTGGTAATTGTCTCTATTAGGGTCTAGCAATTCTCTTGGGAAGTAACTGGCTCATGTGGAACTTTCCAGACATCTATTTTCTTGTTTTTATAATGACATTTTGTTCATTAATTAAAATATTGCATATTTTTATCTGTTTTTAAATATAAATTATACAATATATTATATATATATATATATATTATATATTGCCATGCGCTGGTGCTTATAAGGGTGATGTCAGACACGCGTTTCAGAACCCTGCATGCCACTTTTTTTTGTACAATCTTTATTGAAAAAGTTTACATACAAGCAAAAACGATACAAACAAATATGATTTGAGGTAATAAGTAAATAACCATATAGATATCACAAGGCAAAAGTATTAATAAATAACTCTACATAACAGCAGAAGTGGAATCAGTCTTTCCTCACAGCACAATGATTTAGGTGTACATATAAGATAGGACTACCTAGCAGCACCTATTTAGACGTAACTGCTCCTAATGGGAAGTATTAAGAGCGAAATGACATAAAAAAAGGGGGTCATAGGTGAGGTAAGTGATTGGGCTTGTTCAGAGACGAGACGCAGAGGGGGAAGGAGGTAGGGTGTCCACAGTGTCCAATGCTAGTGATGTTGAGAGGAGGACTAGCGTATTCATTGGGAATCCAAGCGTTTTCTCTATGGGGGACCTTCTTAAACCTATTTATTTTCCCCACAAAAACTCATTGTAATATACTGCAGCACATTTATCCGAATCTTTAAATTCACACCATCTGCTCCACGTAGCACAAAAATGCCCAACTCGGATCTGGCAATCCACTCTTCAAGTTGGAGGGGAGAAGGCTCTCCAGCCGGTGGATATTAATGTCAATGCTTCGCTATGGAGATGTTTTAAGAGTGACTTTTTACATTGCGTGATTGGCGTGCTCGCCAGGTTTGAAAGACAAAAGCCTGGGCGGTCCGGGACCTTCCCCCCAATTTCTCTTGACGTTAAAATAACGCTTTGACAAAAATGGCAAATTTTTGGCCATTCCTACCACATGTGTGTCAGAGTGTTACAATAGTCGAACCACATCTCCAGCAAGAGTTGGAAACCACCAGGTACAGTTCAGCAAGTAGGTTTGGAATACGAGCCGATTTTCTGCTACTGTCATACGTACCGAATATACCAGTTTAATTTGACAGTTCATAACCCAGCTACGTTCCTAGACCCATAAAATCCTTCCACCAGTCCCTTGTGCATTTAGGGGTGAGCTAAAAGCATGCCACCTCTTGAGATTACACACAATCCAAAAATCTTGGTTGGCAAGAAAATTTATAGACCCTGTTGTCTTCCTCAACTTCTTGTGTTGAGAGAATACCCGTTACGTCGAAGGCACTCAAGGTAGTCTGAAGAAGTAAATCTTTAATCCAAATTTCAAGTTATTATTCCAAACAAGGATTTATCTGTGTGGAGTTTGTACCCTCCGGGTGCTCAGGAGTCCAAAAACACACTGGTAGGTTAATTAACTTCGTACAAAAATTGACCCTTGGACCCTAATGTGTTTGTGGTAGGGAATTTAGAATGTAGCTCCATTGGAACAGCGGACAATGTAAATGATTATATATTCTCTGTACAGCGCTGTGTAATATGGTTGGTGCTATATATACACAGTAATAATAATATTAATAATAATATAGACGACACAGAGCATGTCTCACTTTATAGACTTAAAGGCATAACACCAAGCATGATAAACAGATGTATTGACAGTGTCAGCACTGTACGACTGAAGAGCAGTTACATTAATCACATATGAAACAATACGGAACGTTGAGAGACGTTCACACAAACGGTATTTGAAGAACCCCCAGCTATATGGATTCACCTTATAAAACATTTCAAAGTAGAATTACATCATCTTTCCCATTTCTATATTAAATTATATAACGGAATGTGGCCATGATTTGTCTATGCTACAAACATATCTCCCAAATGTCCCAATTTTCACAGGACAGTCGGGATTTCCAAAGAAGTGTGGTCAGTTATTAAAGGGGGTGTGGTCAGTTATTGAAGGGGTGTGGTCAGCTATAAAGAGGCGAATCCTCATGGACGAACATTGTGGCGTGTATGGATGAGGGCGTGCAAAACCCTGTTATAAATTATTCGCTATATACAAGACAAAACCAACTTTATTGAAGGCAACAGGCGTCACAGAAAGCGTCCTCTGCATATCATGTGACCACCGCCGTGCGATGATGTCATTCACGCAGCTTTCCTCCGAGTCGATGACGTCTGCTTGGTAGCAGTGGACATTTCCGACACGTAAAGGGGGGGAACATTCACTCCTTTCTGCTTTAGTTGTTGGTGGAAATCAGACCGGTCTGCGATTATTTTCTACAAACAATAAAACAGAACTGAAGAAACGCCTATAGGTTTCTATTACAACCATAATAGGAAACACAGTACCAAACATTCAAGAAATGTGATCAGTCACCTGTTCCATAGTACCCATTATTGCAAATTCACAAGATAATGATAAACAATTTCTCTCAACTATAAAATTGCACACACCCTAAATGAACACTATATTACAGGGCGTGGTGTTAGTACCAGCTATTGTACAGTATGTATTATTCAGGACTAAATGAGGCCCAAACTTGAGGCATTACCATGCAGAGATGCGAGGGAGTGATTGCAATTCGCCTGGTGAGATGAACAGAAATTTATATACTGGGTTCTCGCATTACGGAGGGTAAACAAGAACTGCTTTTCAAGGAGAACTCCGCCCAAAACGCAAATTGTAGTTTGGGGTAGAATTGATGGTCTAAAGTAAAACACAAAAGTTTATTTATCTGTGTGTTGGGGGATATGGTGATTTGGGAGGTTATCAAACGCACGTAGCAGTGGAAGCGTGAGATCCTCTCCCCAGCTTGCGAAGTTGTCAAAGACCCGCCCCTATGAACTTTCCATGCAAACGGGTGGTACTTTGACAACCCCAAACAAGGCCCAACAAAGTTGGAGGTAGAGTCTCCTGCGCGGATCAAAGAACCTAATAAATCCAATGAGAGCCATCAATGGACAATAAGTATTTAATTTTAGGACTCCGACTTCCAATGCCGATGGAATTAGCCGTTAAGAGGGCTAAAATAGCCCATATTTATTTAATGCCTTTCAAGTACAGCCAGGATATTACATTATTATAAATAATTTTGTGAGGGAACAATTCCTTTTCACCAGACTTACCAAATCCCGATAAAAGGTATTCAAGATGAACTATATTGTTATAGGTATTCAAGATTAACTATACTATTACTGTAATACAAAACATTCCCCCTTTTATATTAAGTCAGGTAGATTACAGGGACGTCTCCATAACCTACACTAAATTGTTATTGAAAGTAAATACTTCACATTCCTTCATTAGAGGAATCTATCAGCAGTTTTAAATTACTCCCTAAGTAATGACCAGTGCTTGGAGGAACCGGTTAAGCGGTAAACACACTAGGACAATAGACAATGACACTAAGAGCGCTGCCTGTGAGGACTAATATAAGCCTTGGGGGTATATTTACTAAACTGCGGGTTTGAAAAAGTGGAGATGTTGCCTATGGCAACCAATCAGATTCTAGCTGTCATTTTGTAGAATGCACTAGATAAATGACAGCTAGAATCTGATTGGTTGCTATAGGCAACATCTCCACTTTTGCAAACCAGCAGTTTAGTAAATCTAGCCCTTGGTGTTAACTCATTGCCAATATAGACAGGTCCCAGGCAAAAAAATGGTTTGTAAACTTCTTGAAGTAGGTATAAGTTTACATTGCTAAATGTGCATAAGCTTTGTCCTCTTGTATATATTTGTCTAAAATCTAAAATAAAATAATTATCAATACATCTCAACAATTCAATTGTCTAAAGAGGGACAGGAAAATAAAGAAAAAAAAACATGTTTAACAATTATATCCCGAAGCCTAAAAGAGCCTGTAGCCTCGGCTACTGGACCGAACTATGAGCATTGATGAACCGTTCAGTAGGGGTTGTGGTCATGGAGGATTACAAGATTCCCGCAAGGAATGTCATCATCATCTATTTATATAGCGCCACTAATTCTGCAGCGCTGTACAGAGAACTCACTCACATCAGTCCCTGCCCCATTGGAGCTTACAGTCTAAATTCCCTAACACACACACACACAGACAGAGAGAGACTAGGGTCAATTTAATAGCAGCCAATTAACCTACCAGTATGTTTTTGGAGTGTGGGAGGAAACCCACGCAAACACGGGGAGAACATACAAACTCCACCCAGATAAGGCCATGATCGGGAATCGAACTCATGACCAAAACGCTCCACATTCTTGTCTCAAAACCGTTCTATTTAGATGATTCCTGCTGTCAAGTTGCCGAGACCTGTGGCTACCCCCATTCTACCTCTCTAAACGACAGAGTCGGCTCTTTAAGGGGCTCAATGTTTTTCGAGCAATACCCGGTGGATCATCTGAGTTTTCCCACTTTGTAGACCTCAAGTGAGTTCTTAGTGGAGCTCGATTTTCTGGACCCTCATTCAGTGGGCAACTCACGAGTATTGTTGACTTCACTCAATCTACTGGACGGGAGCCGTTCTCTGTACAAAAAGCTATCTAAAGCTGAGTACACACTACACGGTTTTTGTCCAATAATCGGCTCAATCAGCCGACATACGACCGCTCGTTCAAAAGTCGGGTCAGTGTGTGTAGTGACACGATGGTCGAAAGTCTGCCCAAATGGACGATTGTCGCCTCATTTGGTTGGTCGTACCGTTTAATATTTTCGTTCCAATCTCGTTTCCGTTGTGTAGTGTGTATAAACTTCCGACCGATCCACAACAGTGAGTACGAAATTACAGTCATTGCTCACGACAACATGGCTGTAAAAAGTCGCTAAAGGGACGTCCGCTCTTCCCTTTATCGTCCTAAACAAGGCTAGTGTGTATGCAGTCCATGGACTGAGCGAACGGAACATCGATCGCATGTAAAATCGATCGGCATAAAAAGTTGGTGGAAAATTCTGTAATGTGTACCTAGCTCAAGAGAGAGCAGGATTTAGAGTGTGCCCTGAGGAACTGCTGAAACACCCATTGTTCTGCTGAATGGGGGAAAGTCACGGCATCCCCATGAAGATTAATGCAAAAAAACAAAAAGACATTTTACGTCTCTTTACATATAAATCTGTAACACATGCAAATTACCTGGTCACACCTCTGGATACAAATGAAAATAAAGCAACATTTTAGTTAGACTTGGAGATAGACCATACAGCCAGGTATCTTCTTACCTGCATGGTGTCTAGGATTTCTGTGTCTGAGATCTCAACTTGTGGACCCTTGAACCCCGGAGCAGTGTACGCAGCCTGCATTATTTTACTACGGAATCTTTCAAACTGTGCGGAATAAACACAAAGATCTAATTACTCTAACGGACATGAAAGACTGCGTTTCTGATAAAACAAATGTGATATCACCACCTTGGGTCCCTTCCAAGGGGCCATGAATCTCTTAGAGTTTGGCAACAAGCTGGATTTTAATTGTGCTCATAGGGGCACCATGCCCGGATAGGTGATAAGGCCAGCGCTTTAAAGCAGTACTCGTAAGTATAAGCAAGTAAATAAAACTATTTCAAGTATGTATATTTGTTCCGGACTATGTCGTTTGAGTTACATGCATCTTAAGATGCACGTGAACCTTAAATCTCCAGACGAGAAAAAGTAAGTGTACAGATGTATATTTGTACATACATAAATTGGTATTTTTATGCTCTACACCATCCACTTGGGGTCTGATTCAGAGCTAGAGGTAAACGCAGCTTCTCTAAACCATATTGCACTGCCGTGTGGGCAAATTTAAAATCTGCTGACAGATTGGGAGATTGGAAGCTGCCCAGTATTTGTGCTCTAAATGCAAAAGCAGTCTGCATTTCATGCAAAAATAATTGTATTTACACCCCATGCATGGTTTTTACAAGTGCAAATATGCACCCTCTAACTGGAACTTTAACTCTAAACAACGCCCATGGCGTATGTTCAAAGCTCCACCTTGTGGCCTAATTTTGCATTGCACTGATAAACAGATACATTATGTATGTGCTTTTACAACACATAGCAAGCTATGGCGATTATTATTAACATTTAATTATAAAGCGTCAGCATGCTCTGTATGGGATGCAGATGAGAAAAATGTCTGCAAACCCCGAAGCCTTTATTTTACGGACACCCAAAAATAAAACAGCACAGTCTACAATATCTATGAGAACGCAGCCTGACAATTCACCAAGTGCCTCCTGCCTCAGTAATGTCACCAGCTCTTTGTGAACTGATAGATTAAATGTTGGTTCAGCCCAACAACATGGCAGCCTCCACGGTTTGTAGGTGACAGATATACGCTTAATCTACGTATTTCAATGTCACAATTACCCTAATATCAAAAGCAGTGGCGGAAACAGTGGCAAAATGACGAGCATAACACGACACACTACAAGGGATTCTACGGCATTTCGATACAGTGTAATAGAGAAAAAAAAAATATTTGAATTACTATACTACAAGTCCACACATTCAGTGCTTCTATAAGAGGTACCGTCAGGGCCACCAAGAGGATTTTCGGGTCCCCAAGCTGCCAAAGGGAGTGTGACCACACCAGGTTAGTGGCACCTCTCAATGCCACAAGCAGGCCACGTAATGGCTGTCTATGTAATGTTTAATGCGGACCGTCTTTACTATAAAATTGGACAGACACGTTACGATCACCGGTGAGCACAGTAAATGACTGAACAAGCTGATATTACCCGAGTCTGCAAAATCTCCAAAGACACTTTGACATGTTGCTCTGAAGTTGCCAAGTCCAACATCCTGCTCTCCAGCTGACTCTTCTCACCCTCGTGCTTCCTCTTCTGTGTCTGATAATCGGTTACCTCCTTCTGCAGTCTGTGGACGTCACTCTTGAAATCAGCAATCATGTCGTTCCTCCTCGTCACCTCGGATTTCAGTTCCGACACCAGCTGGAACATAGAGCGTATATCAATGTGAGCTCCGCAGGTATCGGCTGTCGTGGGCTTTTGTGTGTTGTAAATGGACAATTAACCTTCTATGTACTGGTGCTGTAGACTGAACGATAGTATGTGTTAAAACTAGCAACACACTCGCATTAAATGGGCAGCTCTACGGGCACTGTATGTTGTAGACTGTGCCTTGCTAAAGCACCTATTGCCGCCATCCTTAAAAACTTGAACATATGGAAAAGCAGGATGACGTGCATGAGGCTAGACCTGCCAACAGCAGCAGAGTATTTGAGAGCAGTCAACTACTGAGTGCTCATGTGTAGGCAGGTTTGAAATGAGAGGGACCAGGACACCTTTGTAGCCAATTATAACATTAGCATGTTATCAGCAGCACAGATTACTTCAGCTCAGTCAGCTTCTAACCGTCCTTGTATAGGCAAGTTTAATGTGCCACATATGGATAGGTAGCACCTCAGTGAGGTTATATATTGGGGTGATAGATATACCTTAATGAAGTGTAAGAATAAATGAACAGCTGGCCTACATTGAGGCCTATCCGTCAAACCTCTTTCTCCTGCCGTGATAAGTGTCATTTTTATTGCTCATATTCATTAAAATAATATCACAGATACAAGTGAGCGTTAGTCAGCTGACCTGGGGATCTAGGCCCAGAGCGGTAACATCTAATCATTGCCCGGTCATTGTGCGCGGGGGCTGGATTCATGTGCAGAGGAACAAAACTAAATGCCCAGATTTCAGTTTACTGTTCCATTAATAATGATATTTTTTAAATAAAATAAAAGTATTAAAAAATGCCATAACAATATATATATAATGTTGTTTTTTCTAAAAAAATAAATAAACAAACATAAGTGCATTAAAAACACTTTATTCCAAGAATAAAGTGTTTTTTTTGTTCCCAATAGGCTCCCCTATGACAACGGGGTTATCACCAATAATAAGGAGTCATCTCCAGTGGTAACGCCTTTCATCTGCAAAAACACCCACTTTAGCCATTCGATAAATCAACCCCATTGTCTCTTATTATCGGGCGCTCGGTCACCTCTCTCAGACTGTAATTCTCCGTCTCCATAGTCGCCATCAGCTCTTCATGTTTCCTATCTTCACGCATGCTGGAGAACTGACAGTCAAACATACAAATTAGTTAACGAGCTTAACATGCTTTTATTACTATTTTACAGGTGATTTGCCGGCTGACAAGTTAGCACGGTGTGTGCACCTGTCGTGGATTTAACCTCCCTAGATTTGCACCTTTTGCTACATGTCCAAGAAAGCAACATAGACCTTATTTGTTTAAAATCTGTATGTATTTTTGAAGACAGAAAATAAAGAGAATCAAAGTAGTTTTCTGGTGTTAATCCACAAAACAGAACACGCTTGTAAATACTGTATATTCCTAAATAACAACAGTTCAGAGTTTTGTTGTCTATAGTTTATAAACACAATCCTTTAATGTGAACTAACTCTTAGGGCTAGATTTACGGGTTTGAAAAAGTGGGGATGTTGCCTATAGCAACCAATCAGATTCTAGCTGTCATTTTGTAGAAGGTACTAAATAAATGACAGCTAGAATCTGAATGGTTGCTATAGGCAACATCTCCACTTTTTCAAACCCGCAGCTTAGTAAATCTAGCCCTATAACAGCCAGTGACCAACGCGTCATCTACAGAACAACACACAATGCTGATCACACCGTGAGGTATCCACGGAGGTCCTACACAGTCATTATCAGCCGTCGGTACCTTGTGAGACATGGCCTGTATCTGCATCGCTCGTTCTCTCAGTTCTCTTTCTAAAACTTCTCTTTCAGATTCAGATTTCCTGAGCTTGGACTCGTGGGATGAAACTAATTTTTGCAGTGAAGAAATGACCCCTGAAAGAGAGTTCAAAACAGTTATTATGGAATGCGGTGTATTCTATACTGTACTGTATATATTTATATTGTTACTTTAGATTTGGATTTCTCAACCTTGGCTTTTAAGTGGCCCAAATATGACACGTTTTGAAGATTTCCTTAAAGAGCCACTAAAATTAATATTTTTAATACCCTAAATGCCAACCCCATCCCAGTCGCCACCCAGGGCCGGATTAACCCGAGGTCTAACTGGGCTATAGCCCAGGGGCCTCGGGCATCCAGGGGGCCCTTCAAAGTCCTCAGCAGCATTATAGATTGGTCCGGGGGCGGGGGCGCCCCCGGACCAATCAATAATGGGGGCCTCACGGGTGAATGGAGGCGCCCTTAGCCCAGGGGCCTCCATTCATTTAATCCGGCCCTGTCGCCACCCCCTTTTTAATTTTAAACATTGAATCTGTAAACTTGATTATATACAGAGGCGCGTCAATCTAGTTGAATCAGTGTGACAGGATCATTGCTTTGTGCTGTTGAGGGACCCTGCTCCTTCCACTATATAACTCTCAGTCTGTGGCTTCCTGCTGCCTCAATTTCCCTCCTGACAGCATGCTACTGCCCCTGTCACATGCAGCCCTGTCCTCACTAACACATCCCTCATCTCCTGAAATACTCTGTGCTGTTGGGGGACCCTTCCACTATATAACTCTCAGGCAGGGGCAGATCAAGAATTTT
Source organism: Mixophyes fleayi (assembly GCF_038048845.1). Taxonomy (NCBI): domain Eukaryota; kingdom Metazoa; phylum Chordata; class Amphibia; order Anura; family Limnodynastidae; genus Mixophyes; species Mixophyes fleayi. The sequence continues at coordinate 82,751,675 of NC_134412.1, read as the reverse complement.
CTTTTACCCTGGGCGATTTAGTCTCCCCACCCCCTTTTTGGCAGCTAAGGCTGCCTACGGCTGCACACTATGTGCAGGTCCGTTTGGCAGAGACAGGCAGGGAGAGTGTGCTGCCAGGCCGCTCTGATTGTTTCTAAAACAAATATACCCTTAAGCATGATGGGGTTTTAATTGCTTACCTAACTCAGGAATCATACCTGTGTGGAAACACCTGCTTTTAATATACTTTGCATACCTCATTCATAGTTATCTGCAAGTGTTTAGAATCCTTAATAATATTTATTATTATCCATTCCCTCCTCTTTTGTAGAGAAGCAAAACAATCATTCACTCTCACGCCTCATTCCACTGATAGTTATGGTCTAACTGTATCTGTCACCCGCCCCCCCACACATTTGCTAAATCTTTTTTATATTATTCTTTAATATCAGTGGCAGATCTGTTAGAACAGAATTCCACCCGAAACTTACATTGTTACTTTGGGTGGAGGCCAATAAATGATGATAGAACACATAGTTCTACTTACTTAGAGTCCAGTATACACACACCAATTAAGCAGATCCCCAAAGATTTTAAAGATCTAATGATACATAACGATGCACATCTTTCTCTTTCTTCTTCTTGTATTAAACGGGCAGTAGTGTTGTCGATGCCCCTCCTCTCTGAGCTGCCCATTCATGCCAATTAAAATATAGCGGGGAAGGGGGGAATGTTTGAAACAAACCTGACTTGGGGAGGGGGGCAGAAAGCCCCACTGAGTCAGGGGGAATTCCAGAACCCAGATATGTAGAACTATGTTATTCTAACATAGCTTATTGATCACCCAAAACGTAAAGTCACATTTCTAGTGGTCAGGGGGCAAACGCAGGATTCGCAGAGGGGGATTTCCACACCACGCCACAAGTGGGCGTGTCCAGCATGCATGGGGGCGTGGCTATAATATTAGACAGTGATTGGCTGCTCTCCAACTCTCCCTATCCCCATAATATACATGGGCAATGCTGTGTGCACTACTGTTAGGTGCACGCAGCTCTTCCTTTTCGAGCAGAGCTGTGTGAAGCTGGGGCAGGGTCCAGCCACCTCAACTATACAGTGCCCCAGGCTTGGAGGGGGGTTTCCAGGCACCAGAAAACCCCCTCGGTTTGCCTATGGTGGAGTTATCCTTTCAGGAGAGAGAGGGTTACTTACCTTTTAAGATCTCATAATCCTTCTTTCTCAGCTCTATGTCCTCTTGTAGTTGCTGTATGACTTTACTTCCGTCATCAAACCGGTCCACAGATCCATCAGCGGGTTCTGTTTCTTCCTGTTCTGCTGAAACGTTCCCGGTATGTTCTGCAGGGATATCAGCATGTAAACTCTGATTGGGAGTGAACACATGTGTTAGTCACGAGCGCACCCTCTTGCAAATTTAATGAAACACATTGCTTTTTATTTCAAGCTCGTCTGTGCTTTTTGGACACGTGTTTATATAATCAGGCAGTTTATGTCACTGGTGGATACGGCAAAGCTCTGCTATATTCTGAATTCAGGCAGCAGATTTGCAGTAACATCCCAGGGCAGTGAGCAAGAACACTGGGCAGCACGGTGGTGTAGTGGTTAGCACTTCTGCCTTACAGCACTGGGGTCATGAGTTCAATTCCCGACCATGACCTTATCTGTGAGGAGCTTGTATGTTCTCCCCGTGTTTGCGCGGGTTTCCTCCGGGTGCTCCGGTTTCCTCCCACACTCCAAAAACATACTGGTAGGTTAATTGGCCCTAGTCTGTGTGTGTGTATATTAGGGAATTTAGACTGTAAGCTCCAATGGGGCAGGGACTGATGGGAATTAGTGGCGCTATATAAATAAATGATGATGATGAACACTGTCTGCTATTCTAAGTATATCTAAGTATATGTACAGAAGAAAGACACAACACCGTATTTAGCAAGTTTGCAGGAGGGTTCCTGTAAACCAATAAATGCATCATCTGAGGGTGGTAAACCCCCTTTACATAAACATATTTGTCCATTACCTCTCTCTCCATTTGACTTTCTCTCTGTATCTCGGAGAAACTCCCTGCTAAGGATATAGTGGATACATTTCTTTGTGAACCTGGGGATAGATCCCTAGGACTTGATCTTGAATCCAAAGATTCTTCCGTCTGTGGAGACCCATTGGTGGATCCTTCAAACGTTGGAAATCCGTTCACAATATTGGAGCTTACGTGGTCAGCGGGGTTTAGATTTAAGTCATCCTGCAAAAGAAACATTGACGGTTAACAAGACTTAATGATTTACAGACATAACCGTATCTGGCAGTTACCAGTTCACATAGAAATGTAAAAAAAAAAAAAAATACTAATCTAGGAATGTTTGTATATATTATCATGTATCTTTTATTTATACAGTACAGTAAATAAAAAATAAAATTTACTATTTGGGTTTGGTTCATAAATGGTTGAGGAAGCAGAATTGTTTACCAGTCTTCAAGGTGTATGATGCATATTACACTGACAGTCTAATTTCTGTTGAAGGGCACACAAGACAACAAAATGATCTGACAAAAGGGAGTCTTATTGGTAGGTTTAATAAAGGTGTTGCCCATAGCAACCGATCAGATTCTAGAATGTACTAGATAAATGATAGCTAGAATCTGAATGGTTGCTATGGGCAACACCTCCACTTTTCCAAAGTTTAGTAAATCTACCCTCAAGTGTTATTCATTTTGCAGAGCTATTTTTTGGGACATAAATGTGTGCATATAAATTGTCGTTTATTCCGAAGCTAAAGATTACAACCATCCAGCAGGATCAACTACAGAGAAATGTTAATCCTCACTTAAATCCTAGAAAGCATGTTAAGCGATGATTTAACTAAATGACCACAATACAATACAAGGGACGGGAACATTAGCGCTACTAGAATGCAATTCACTAAGTGACGCAACACAACTGTCCTGATCGTGTGATTTCGGGACTCTGGCATCTTGTCCCTCTAGTCGCACCAGAGTCAGAAGTACAAGACTGGAGTGATGCAATTTGTGATTTTTTTAACCGTTGGTGCAACGTGGCGCTTCCAAACCGCGCAAGACTGGTCATTTCACATTACTGAGTTACTGGAAATGTATTTCTAAATCTCTGAGCAAAGCACTAATAAGGTCAAATAAACTGTTTAAATAACTGCAGGTAAGCATCGGACGTTCAGATCTCTAGTGAAAACAGGGACTGTTCTGGAAAAACTGGGACACATTTAGGGATTTATGACAAGGTTTGTGAGGAAGGGAAGGCAAACCAAACATTCCTCCAGTTATAGTTTGGTTCCTACACTCTAGACATTATAAACGGTTCATTCACCAGCACATGCAATGCTTCGCACCGCCAGCCCACGTGTGAGGTCGACACAACATACATGTTACACTGTTCCGTGACTAACCTCTGCTGTCCTGGACTGTGAGTGTAGGATCTGGTGGAGGTCACTCTGGAGATGCGATATCTCAGCTCTCAGGGTAGAGATGATATGGTCTTTCCTCTTGCACTCCACTTCATACCTTGACAGACGATTAATCTCCTCTCCCAGCTTGAGGAGACAATGCTCCTAGAAATGGATTTCTCACATGCTTCAGAATAACAGAATAAAACCTATCTGGACAAATGTATTTTAGTTTGGTGCAGAAGTCATTTTTACATCCTTGGAACAATGTCTCTCTGGTTTGGGACATATCACACGGCAATATCACAGCTTATATTGGGGAATTGGCAAGATACCGTTGGTCTTGTGGTTGCCAAACAGCCGCAGTGCTGCCGGCAGCTCCTCTCTGTCAGTGATAGGTTGGGGGAGTGGCGCTGACCTGTGACATCAGAGCTCCGCCCCTCACGCCCAGCCTATCACTAACACGGAGGAGCAGCAGCACTACAGGTAAGGTGTGCGCAGAGCATGCTCAGTTTATTTAAAATAATTAAACACACCCCCTCTTCACCATCATCAGCCAAGGAGGAAGGGGGTGAGGGTTTCATTTAAATCCCTGGAGCGGAGGGGGGCTCAGGGCAGGGGCCCTGGGAAATGTACAACCGGTATATGAGTGACATGATGTCACTCATTCAGTGTCTTAGGCTCCCGCGAAATGTCGAGTACCCAATGGTAGCGCCAGCTCTGTACTATGTACAGATTTACCTGCAACGTGTGAATTATGTAAACGGATTCCATGGTTATTTTTTCTTGAAAGGTTTAAAAACATCAACTTTGAAATAAAAGCAGATTGTTCACACAAATCCAAAATCCAGGTTCCAGAATCGAGATGGAGGGTGGTTAGTATGTATATATATTATATATATATATATATATATATATATATATATATATATTTTTAGGATGAGACAGACAGAGAGCGATCTGAGATTGAGCGATAGATGGATATAAGATCGATATTAGAGAGATAGATATTAGATATATAGATAGATTTTTACCTTATCATTGAGTACACTTATGTACCAAGGGGTCTTTATGTCTACGGATGTGAGATATGTTTCAATGCTTTGATTTCCGCTGAAATGTAGGTTTATGGATGAGCTGCCCGTTGACACGTTACTCTTGGCGAGATCAGCAGAGTGCTGGATGTGAGGGAGTTTTCTATCTAACAATAAACAAAATAGAAATAAATCAACAGATGGCAATACTAGAACTGACCTTGAGACTTACCAGATCATCTATTAATGTATGGCGTTATTCGTATGGGGGTGACCTGTGTTAGGAGATGCAGTTATCTAACAATCCACACACCTGGCACTGAAACGGCTCCATTCTGGGCAGAACCCCCCACAGCCAGAAGGTGCTTTATAAGCCAGATGAGCTACTTATATAATCTGCTGGCCCAAAATCACACACAGATAAAGCTAGGTACACACTACACGGTTTTCGTCCAATAATCGGCTCAAACAGCCGACATACGACCGCTCGTTCAAAAGTCGGGTCAGTGTGTGCAGTGACACGATGGTCGAAAGTCTGCCCAAATGGACGATTGTCGCCTCATTTGGTTGGTCGTACCGTTTAATATTTTTGTTCCAATCTCGTTTCCGCTGTGTAGTGTGTATAAACTTCCGACCGGTCCACAACAGTGAGTACGAAATTACAGTCATTGCTCACGACAACATGGCTGTAAAAAGTCGCTAAAGGGACGTCCGCTCTTCCCTTTATCGTCCTAAACAAGGCTAGTGTGTATGCAGTCCATGGACCGAGCGATCGGACCATCGATCGCATGTAAAACCGCTCTGCATAAAAAGTTGGTCGAAATTTCTGTAGTGTGTACCTAGCTTAAGTAAGGGACTGCCCCACAATAGTGAATGATAAAGTCTCAAGTGTTACCTGTGGGGAATGAGAAGTTGCTAAGTTTACAGAATCCATTGGATGTTCCATTAGGTGTGTGTAAGTCGATGACTCGAGAAGAGCTATTGCTTTCATATGAAGGCGCTGGACTAGGTGAACATATAGGAGACTGCAAGAAAATAAACACAGTTATCTCTCTGCTAATTTAAAATACATACAATAGCGCAGATCGGTCACCTGACGCTTTAATACAACTAATTATATTACATGTCCAGTGTACAATTCATTTAAGTGAGGGATGATACGTTGTTCAGTAAAGTTTTTCCCGTTGCGGCCACGCGATCAGCAGCGCTTCCCGTTGCGGCCACGCGATCAGCAGCGCTTCCCGTGCGGCCACGCGATCAGCAGCGCTTCCCGTTGCGGCCTCGCGATCAGAAGCGCTTCCCGTTGCGGCCTCGCGATCAGAAGCGCTTCCCGTTAGGGCCACGCGATCAGAAGCGTTTCCCATTAGGGCCTCGCGATCAGAAGCGTTTCCCATTAGGGCCACGCGATCAGAAGCGTTTCCCATTAGGGCCACGCGATCAGAAGCGTTTCTTATTACTGTCATGTGATCAGCGCATTAAAACCGCACCACATGCGCAGCGCACTTCAGCACCTGTGTCCAAAAATAGCCCTTAAATACATTAGTTCCGGTCTAAATATTGTTTTTGGCCGACTTGGTCCACAATCAACTTTTGAAGCAAAGTTTAGGATTAGGTGGAATTGATAAAAGTTGCACTTTAAAATGTAATTTGAACAACAAATTATATGAAGTGAAAAAGAAAAATCACAAGGCTAGGAAATTGATAATATAAACATGTAAAAAAAGAAGACTAAAATAAAAATAAAAGATTTGAGAATCAATTCACCAGAAAAAAAAAAAAAAATTGTCCCACAATCATGAACAATTTGGTAAACTACTGCTGTAGCCATGTCCTATTGTAAAGAATGGAAAACCTGTTATACATTACTTGGCTTTCAGAGGAATGGCCGTGTTCTCGAGCGGACTTGCTGTATTTGTCTCTGCGTGTGTCGGACTTCGGGATCCTCCATACCGCTGTTTGGGGTCTGCGACTTCCCGTCCACTGCAGCTCATGGAAACTTTGCATCTTCCAACCGGTGTTTTCTTTCATCTCCCCCAAGTTTATCGTTCCAACCTGCTGTAAAAACAATTATCCGTCATCAACAACGCGTCTTCCACATGGTGGACGATGGAATGATGAATAGTTCTAGAATCTCTGAGGCGTCTTACTCACAACTTAATAGCTGCACAGTTCTGGCAAGTAAAGTTCTCAACGCTTTTTGTGCTATGGTGTTTCCTAGGCTACATATGAATGAATGTGCAACCTGGAATTAGGAGAGCCTTGATAGCTAACAACGAGAATATAAACACAGGCCCTGTACACCTCTTTCAAGAGGTGAAAGTGAGAAAGTGGTTTATAAGCAACCTGCTGTGATGAATTAATCTCTGCATAATAAAACACAGAATAGAATCCATATCATCGACAGACAATACAGCCCTTTTGTCATTATGACATAAAACATATTGCTATGTTTAATACAAAAACAAGGGTTTGACTAGCTGAGCACCTGAAGGTGCCACACCCCAAAAAAGTAGTGCACCCTTATTTTCCTGAATAAATTATACTCCTTAAGAGAGGCCTGGCCAACCTGTGGCTCTCTCTAGGTGTTGTGAAACTACAAGTTCCAGCATGCCCTGTCAACTATCAGCTGATTATCTGCTGGGGCTTGTAGTTTCACAACACCTAGAGACACAGGTTGGCAAGCTTGGAGCTTTTTTATTAGTGCTCCCGTACACAAATATCTCAGAGGCCATTTTAAAATGGAAGCAGGTAAGTGAAAATGTAACGAGGAACTGGGACCGCTGCTTTAACATGGTCTTTCAAAAGTCGACCAGCAAACATGGACACTCTGGGAGGCAGCCATTTTGTGAGCTGAACACATGTTCATAACAAAGCAGCCTATAAATTCACTATGAGCCAGCAACACCACTTAGAACTCAGCCTATTAATTCAATAGGATCCATTCTCCATACTTGCCTATTTTTAGTGCATCGCACAGCTGGGCGCGGGGCCATTGTGACACAAACTGCATCATTAAGCATCACCTCTGCCCAGTATCCGGGAGGATTCCTGCGAAATTCAGGAGTCTCCCGGACATTCTGGTACAGTAGGCAATTATGCAGTTGACTTAACGGGCTGTAGTCTTGTTAATATTTTTACAGCTCACAAAACGAGTCTAGTGCATACTTGCCTACCTTTGGCAAGTTGTATCCGGGAGAGGGGCGTGTCTAGAGGGCAGGAGGGGGCAGGGCACGGGGAATCGCTTCATTTTGGCACCACCCCCGCATCAAATATGCTGTTTTGTCGCGGGGGGGGGCAGGGCCAAAACGACGTGATTCACTGTGAATCGCGTCATTTTAGCCCCGCAAGTGCGGGATGCGGGAGATTTGCCAGCTCTCCCGGGAGTCCATTAGACCAGCCCGAATTTCGGGAGTCTCCCGGCCTTCCCGGGAGAGTTGGTAAGTATGGTCTAGTGGCTGTATTGCCGCCGGGTCCACCGTCATTGCCCCTTGAAAGTCAACATTGTGACTGTCGACTTTACCACCTGTTTGCGTCCTACCACGACTTGTACTTCTCGTACTGCACCCTCCAGCACAATCATACTGACTTTTGGTCCTTCAAAGGTCCGGGAAATTTTAAAATGTCGTCTCTTCTTCTTACTGTACTTTTTCCTGCATCTCCTTCAATATATAATTTCTAATTAATGTCCGTTTGAAGTCCTATGTGATTTTTTTATAGATGAGTTAGTCACATCCATATTATTTCGGGACCGTACTTGCTTACTTTCCCAGAATATTCAGAGACTCACAAAATTCTCACTCCTGAAAGAGCAGGATCCCGCTTAACCTTGATGACGCAATTGAATGCAAATTACATCATCATATCCCTGTCCCCCGTTATGTCTGACGCGAATCGCACAATTGTGCAGCGTGGTGTCGTCACACCTCCCATATTCGCCCCTCCGGGATCTCCTGATAAGGCCGATTGTAGATCGCTGCTTATCGTGACAAAAATTTCAACGGACTAATCTCTAAAACCTTAGGGATAGTCAACATTTCTATTTTACTCTGTCTATATTATCTTTTATCTTATCTCATGTCCAGACATAGCTAAAAATATACAAATATTAAGTTAGTGTTTCTCTTTGTCCATGTTGCGAGGTGTGCTTTATGCAAGGGAACGGGAAACTCCCAATTTTGTTTACTTTAAAAATACACTGCATTAGCAGTCAAATTGCAGTGTTTGTTCGGTGTCTAAACACACAGTATTACTTCAGATTAAGGTTATAGAGACCTGCAGTGTCAACATCTTAGCGGGTGACAGTATCTAGGAAGCAGACAAGCGCTGCAGTTTGATCAAAGAGTTGCCAGGCCGGAGGCCAAGGGAACGTGGTTTCTTTAACACGCTTATAGTGGTAAACGTGACACAGGGTCAGATTACTGCTGTGTCTAATGGAAATGTAGTTCCAGGCTCTTCTTTGAAATAGGCCCATACTTTGTACTACTTCAAATGGAAATCTTCAGTGAGAGTTACAACGAATCTTTATTTTTTCTTCTACAATTTTTTTTATATTTTTTTTTTAATAAGTGTAATTATATTTTTAACATGTTTTGCAACATGTGACTTTGCAATTTGTGGAATCGGGAAAACGTGCGCACAAGAAAGGGGCATGGTAACAGGCATAGCAATTCCCTCGGGGGGAGTGTTTAGTGCTTCATATGCACAGAGTCACCTCATGACTCCTCCCCTATTAACACCCTCTGAATTTCCGTGCAAACCAGTGGCAGGTGGATGCCAGACATACAGACCATACTTGCCAACTCTCCCGGAATGTCCGGGAGACTCCCGCATTTCGCGAGAGTCTCACGGACTCCTGGGAGAGTACGGCAATCTCCCGCATCTGCCCACTTCCTAGTGAAGTGGGCAGAATTAGGTCCAAAACGCCGCGATTTACCGGGAATCGCAGTGTTTGCCCCGCCCCCTGCTGTAAAATGCTGCGTTTGCATCATTACGTCACAGGGTGGGGTCAAAATGACGCAAATTTTGGAGCTCCCCCCCCCCCCCATCGCGCCCACCTCCCCCGGCAGGCTCCCGGAAGACAACTTCCAAAAGTTGGTAAGTGTGGTACAGACATTACCCTGCTTCTACACAATATAATAATGTATTGAAGTGTCACACATACCAGAGAGAATGTTGTCTTGACTGTTACTAATAAATGTGCAAGTTGCATTTTCAATATAAGATGCAATTAAATACAAACACAAAATACAAATTAAATTCTAGTCAATTGAATAAAAAATAAATAAAATACAAACATTTGTTGCTTTCGTCTTTAAAAATCAAATGGGATTTGTTTTTCCTGCAGTAATGCAAATGGAAATGTTAATTAAGTAATGCAAAGAGACAATGGTGACTTCATATAATATATCCGCCACGGTAATATTTAAGTGCCTGGAGTGGTCAATGCACAATCAGCCAATCAGAAGCGGTCAGCTGGTGCTGCTGATAGTCAACATCAATGGGCTTCTTGCACCAGCTCTCCAGCACCCACAAGAGGTACATCTCTTAAAAGGCGTATCGGAGGGTGCGTCCACGTCTAATTGTGTGGCAATTAAATGAACGTACCCTTACTGTACTTGGCCTCTGATTGCTAGCCTCTGCCCGACACTATTCCCCCTCCCTGGGTGTAAGGAGATGCAAATCAACAATAAGTAAAAATGCATATACAGATATATGCGCAAGTTGAAAATAAATTGGAGTACCATGCCTAAAATAAAATAAATGACATTTAAAAATTACACAAGTCATTTTCCAAAGTTCCCCCAGCATTCCTCTCCTGAATAAATTGCTTAGCAGAGCTCCTCACGGTGGCTATAGGAGACACCAGGTGATCATTTTTGCATGGGTGATATTCTCACTGAACAGCAGCTATCACTTACGTTTACTTGTTCTTTCTGGTTTTCGGAATTTTCTATGTAACGGGTTTTCTGGAGGAGAGATCTCAGATCTGTACTAGATTTTTCTACATTATTCATAATCCAATTAAATTAATTCTTAAACATTTGTATTTATCAATTGTTGTAGAACACCAACATCGTATAACCTGGGATAAAATATCATGAAAATCATGGGGAAGCCTAATTATCAAGTATGACGGCTGTTCTTGTAACTTGTGTGAAGGGGGGTAGGGACAATGATTTCACAGAGTTTCCTAAAAGTGCTGGGACATCCAGGATGAGATGGCAGAAATACAACTGGAGACATGACAGAGGAGAAAGAGGTCAGGGGAGGAGAGATACATTTGGGTGTCATCAGCGTGCAGGGGATATTGGAGGTCAAAGGAGCTGATGAGATAACCAAGGGAGGAGATGTAGAGGGAGAAGAGCAGGGGGCCAAGAACAGATCTCCTGGCAGGACTCCGATAGGTAAGAGAAGATGGGGGGGAAGTGGGGTCAGATTTAGAGACAGAAAAGGAGCTGTTTGAGAGGTAGGAGCTAAGGAGAGGGCCGTATCACGAAGGACCATGAAATGGAGGGTTAGCAAGAGAAGAGGGTGGTCACCAAAGAAAGCAGATGCCCTGATGGACTGTGGCAGTGGGGAGATAAGGGTGAAACCCCATAACCAGAGGTGGGGAAGGGGGGGGGGAAAGGTGGGAAGAGAGAAGGGAGAGGGTGGGGGGGGGGGGTACTATATTGTGGCGCATGAACTCGATTTTAGAGGTGCCCTGAAAAAACACCAAAACAATGCAATGGTCGCACACTGTTTTTGGATTATCATTTAAAGATACATAGAGGGTAACTCAGACATTCACGAGGTCCTGTAAGCTCCAGAGCAATATTGTTTATTCAATTATGGGGTTATCAACCAGTTGAGCGATAATCAAAACTGCTCTCAAATGCAGAGCTTGGGAAAACAATGTAATATATGGATATATAAATTCAAGTGCAAAATCCAGTAAGAACCTCACGCAGGGCGATACTGTGATTATGGCACAGAAATCTCTGCAAATTTGTGCTCGCACCTCATGGTTCTGTGGACTAATCTGACAATACTCTGAGCCTGGTTGATTTCTCTACATACAATCAGAGATAGGGTGTGCCCAGGTTCAACTTGTATCCCTCTCATCTCTTACACAAATCAACATAAATGTTTGTTTTACAGGACTATAAACAGAAATATTTTCACTTTCATTTTTTATTATTATTATTATTATTATTATTATTATTATTATTATTTGTTATTAAATCTACCAAGAAGATAGAAAGTTACATTTTAACATCAATAAAATATGAACACCCATAAAAAGTTACACACCAATAAATAGATGTTTGGAGCTTCTATCCAAGTCCTAACATAACAGGAATCTCACAATAATGACAATCATGTAACTTTATCACAATGAGGTCTCTACTGCAGTATATACGTGGGGTAGATCAGGACAATCGGATCTTTGCCCACCAAGTGTTACAACGGTAGACCGCAAACATAGGCAGCCTGATATTTGACCCAAAATTGGTCATTGAATATCATAATCATCATTTTTGATATATATTGCCAGCAAATTCTGTAGCGCTTTACAATTGTGAACAAACATTAATAAAACTGGGTAATACATACAGAGAGGTAAGAGGACCCTACTCGCAAGCTTACAATCTTTGGGACAATGGGAGTTTGATATACAAGGGCATTTGCTACATCATATTGCACATTTGACCAGCTAGAATGCAAAGGTAAAAGTACTTAGTGGGCTGTATGAACAGTCACACAGCAATGTTGGTCAGAGGGTTGTTGTCTTGTGTTAGCTGTGTAGAGGGTGGTAATAGGGTAACCTAGGGAGATTAAGATGGTGGTAGAGGAATATTATAAGCTTGCCTGAAGAGGTGGGTTTTCAGAGAACGCTTGAAGGTTAGAAGACTAGAGGAAAGTCTTATTGTGCGAGGGAGGGAATTACACAAAGTGGGTGCAGCCCGAAAAACTCCTGTAACCGGAAATGATGAGAGTGGAAGAGAGACACAGATCTTGTACAGAACGGAGGTGTCGAATATCTCTATATATGGGAAATTTAAGTAACAGAACCACAGCACAAATGGATGGTTCTGAGCAGCAACTCCAGGCCCTTCTAACAAAATAGGCCAACCAAATATTGGAAAGAGAACAAAAAAAGCTAAAAAGCAGCCTCACATCACTGGTCGCAATGAACTGAGAATTTAGATAAGGTCAGTAAACTGCCATGGAAGCTAATAACAAACATATCATTGGAGTTGAACCAGTGCCAACCTGAGCGTGATATGGAGATCTTGTTGTTAGCAGACGGTAACGCATAACATAACATTACTGAACTGAAACTAAAAGTCCTGATTAATGTGCACAACAAACACCACCAAAGCACTGCAGCCACAGAAATGTTATACAGCACTTGAACAGTTCCTGCAACGCAACAACAAGCCCATTGATAGCCTAACGAACGCGTTGTACTGAATTTCAGTATAAAGAATAGAGGTGATGAGGAAGAGAGAGTAACATTATTTTATACTGGAAAAGTCATTAACAAAAGTGTAGACGTGCACAGGAGCTTCACCCAGAAAAGCAATCTGCACCTACATTTGCGCAACGCAGGTCAGATTGAAAATGCGGAAAGAGAGGAAATGTCATTAAATGTCCATTCCACTAACTGATTTCAGACATCGCCTTCTATTTAATTTAAACTTTTCCATTGTCTCCTAAAATACTGTACAGTTTTGCTTTATTTATGTCCTAAATTCCGTCATAAAGTCACAAAGTCAAAAAAATAATACCTCAGTCATTAAAGTCTGCTGTATTTCAGAAAACACTAAAATTATTATTATTAATATTTATTTATAAGGCGCCACAAGGCATCCGCAGCGCCGTACAGAGACAAACAAAATTACAATACAATGGGAGACAGCACAGTACAGTAAACACAGCAACTCAGTAAGCTCAATGCACAGCTAGAGAGGGCGGGGAAGGGGGAGGGAGGATCCGCAAACGACGGGGCCCAAGGAGGGCGCGGAAGACAGGGAGACCCCCAGGGGGGAGGAGGGAGCGAGAGTGGACGTGGGGTGGAGGACCCTCGAGGAGGAGGGCTAAGTAGCTGGAGAGCAGAGTTAGAAGTGGTGGAAACAGGAGGAGAGATGGCCCTGCTCAGAGGAGCGTACAATCTAAGGGCAATCTAAAATGACAATTCACTGCGCCCCACCCCCTCTGCCCTCCCGAAGAGAAAGCGAGAAAGGTTGGTAAGTATGCTGAAATATTTAATCTTCCAAACAAAATCCCATTCTTGCAGTTGTGTGAAGAATCAGGCGCATTATTGCGATTAGCCAAAACATTGACATTGAACTCCCAAATTTATCCATGACCAGCCAGAATTTCCCATCATAAGGAGCGCGATTTATCTCTTGAACTACAAACCTATTCACTTGCCCATAAAACAGGCATAAAAATAAATGCATGATGTCACGAAAGAAAAAGAAACTGCTTTTGCGCTTCTCTACATGGTAAACATGTCAAGTTCTGTTAGGGTATAGGAAATTTTACATATGAATTTAGTTGAGAATGCTGCAAAATACCACTCATAATGTCCCTATTTGGCCAAATGTCGGGAGACATACAAGTGCAAGCAAATGTCATTATTATACCTGGTAACTCCTGACCAGGAGATTTTGGGGATGTATTATCTTGCCGTAATGAGGAAGGGAGAAGCTACACTTGTCTACTGTCCCGAAATGTACAGGAGACTCACAAATTTCGGGGGCACACTCTTGGATCCCGCCACCCCCAGCATAGGCAAACCGAGGGGGGTAACTAGTGCCTGGAAACCCCCCTCCAAGCCTGGCAGTGTATAATTGAGGTGGCTGGACCCTGCCCCCGCTTTACACGACTCTGCTTGAAAAGGGAGAGCTGCGTGCACCTAACAGTAGTCCACACAGCATATCACAATGTAAGCTGTAAGGCTTTCAGTTCTCAAATATTAAAAAGACAAATTCATGCTATTCAATGCAAGGCTAGTGTATCTGTGTCGCATGTGATCCTAAAGCTTATAGCATCTCTGTAAAAGTTCACACACATAGCAAAAAGCCATACTGAAATCAATAGGGTGAGGTATCAAAACATACCATACTATATGATGCTATTACTACACACCTAACCACCTATATGAATGGGTGCTATAAGCTATAGCACCCATTCATAAGTACACATGTAAAATCCAGTATCTGTAACATTTACAATGTACCTGTCGCTTAAACACAGTAATATTCATTAGAATGAAGACTATTAATTCACTAGGAATTAGTGATATGAATGAGGCACTAAAGTGAACCTTCCTTCAGCCCAATTTGTCTGCCTACCCTGTGGTCAGGTGCACACTTTAAACCAAATCAATTGTACATGCATGTTAACGTTGCAAAACAAAAACTGTTTGTTTTGTTATCATACACATAACAATTTGTAACCACAAAAGCATACCATAGCATTGGTAAGATCAACATACTTTTAAGCACAGATAAAAATCACAGCTATACTGCTAAGTGCATTTTCAAAATGACCCCAATATATTGCAACCGTTGAAATTGAACATATTTACTGTATATCAGGCATATTAAATATACAGGTATATAAAATGCATTTTTATTAAACTGCGCTATATTTACTAAAAGCTAGAAATGCAAATCATATAGGCTAAGTAAATATAAATATATATATATATATATATATATATATATATATATATATATATATAATAGTTATGGGATACTGCTGAAATGAGCACAGCATATAGTGAGAAATAATAGCACAATTCCATCTGTCCTCACCTTATCTTGTTGCAGACATCAGGCAGCTGCACAGGGGGTAGAGAATTTGTCTTATGAGGCTTTCACATAGGTCTAATACAAGCTTTGGAGAGAGGTGGATGTGATTGAGCAGGAGTCCTGGCAGATCAGTCAGGGCAGTGTAATTACCACGTGTTGCTGGCCTGTCATCTCCACAATAAAGCTGGTTTCAGTCTTTCACTGTGGAATGTCAGGGTGAAGCAGGGATTGGTCTGTGGAGATCTGTTGCTAGGCGACCGATTGTTTGCCTGGTAGAACCAAACATGAAGCGCTGAGGCTTCTGGGACATACTGTCTTGTTTGTGAATGACACAGAAACACAGCACAGTCTTAATACCAAGTCAATAAAGGAAAAATAAATATCCTTAAATCTCCTCTGTAATAACTAAAAAGCTGACATCCTGTCATTTTCCCCTTAATATTTCAAAAAACCAAAGGAACTATATGGATTTTGTTATTAAAAAATCACACACTTTTATTGTTTTCTTTTGGGGTGTTGTCAGGTTTGTTATGTTTTTGTTTTTTGTTTTTTACATATTTTTTTTATTTTTGTCTTTACAATAGTAATATGTTTGTTGCATTATTGCTTTACTGCACGAGTCATTTACTATGAAAATCATGTAAGGGTGGTTGTTGGTTTTCAAAGTCAAGCTGAGCTAATTAGCACAAAATCCTCTGCTATCTACTTGCCTGATGAAGGGGCCTCTGTGCTCTGACAGCTAGCAAATATAATCAATTTTTTGGGGTTTGCCAATAAAGGTATCACTCCTATAATACTTTTGTCTTTTTTGACACAAAAGTATTTAACATCACATAGATTTTTCTGGCTAACACAGTACTGCAATAATAATAATAATAATAAAAAAATGTTTTTTTTGCTACACATTTTTACCTAAATACTGGAATGTTAATGTTAATATCAGCTGTGTAATGTGTATATTGTAAATATACAAACATGCAACTGGCACGCAGCGTCCCCGGCCGTCCTTCCGCTGTCTGATTCGTCCCGTTGCTAGCCAACGGGACGCTTTGTTGCTTAGGCGGTCAGCGTGCCTGACCGCCTCTCTCCTCCTCCTATCACAGCTCGGCTGCCTCTATTTAAAACCTGCTCTGGCACCATTAGGGTGCCAGAGTAACGGGTCTCCTGTTCTCCAGCATTATTTGTATTGTTCCTGCTCCTGTTTTGGTTCTGACCCGGCTTCCCCTGACTCCTCTTCTGGATAGCTTATTTGTACACTGAAATTTAAAGTTCATATTTGTGTGCTACATGAAAAAACAGTCAGTATTTAACTGATGTGCAAAACAGAAAACTAATTTGCACCCCTTGCATTGTAACATGGTTTTGTCCAGGAGACTGAAATAAGAAGTTTCTCAAGTTAAGATCCTTAATGAATCAGGCCCTGAGACGCCAGATACTTTACATTCAGTTTACATGGATCTGGCTACCAGACATAACATGATTCTCTACAACAGACCTGATTTTTCCTAGGCATTTACCCTCTACGGGGGTTATTTTGGCAGTATATTGTATAATTTGATGGTTCATTAACTGTTTGAATAAAAAAAAGTTCTGTTCCTCCAGGTGAACAATTATTTCTGTGTTTAAATTAGCCCAAGTGAGACTTACTTTTTAGTGGAACCACCAATTTAGTCTTTTGGGGCACAGGAACAGGAAAAGCACCCATTTGTATTAGTGCTTAAAGCATCATGTAATGACCATAAATGTACTGGGACCTTCAGCCACCAATCAAACATTTAATTCCACTAGTCAAACTATCACTAAACTGACCAAGCTTCATATATTAGTGGTTATGTGTTAAACCACATGTGTGGTAATTACACCATGTTATAACATCAGCCTCTCAATCTCCTGAGTTGATGACATCACAATTGGCTATGACATCACAGAGGCATCACATGCTCATCACTGGCTAATCTTTGGCAGATTGAGTTGTATCTGGTGCTGAGAGGAAGCAGATTATAGTTGTTGGAAATACTTTAATCCAGCGGCAAAAAATTGCAGATTATTGTTACACACCGGAGGTGAACATGTCAAAAGTAGTGGTAAGTGGTGTTATTTCTCTACTTAATATGTTCTACATAATGTTACGTTTGGCTTACAGGTTACGTATCTTGCTCCTTTCATTAACCTATTTATTCCATGCTCTGAGCAGTAGGTAATTTAAAAATGGGGTAGGTAAGGCAGGGAAGACACATTTTGTAGGTGTTTTGGGGTGACCATCATTTACACGTTCTTGCACTGGTGTACACAGAGAGGTTTATGTCACGTTGATCACATATTGCGTTGTTGGCCTATAATATGCATTTTTACTTCTGCGCAAGGGCACAAAATATTAGTTGCGAAACGCGTGATTTCTGCGCTTGCTCAGATGTAAGAAAGTGTATTACACTCCAACAACGCGGTTTGTGTGTTAAACTTAACGTGAACCCCATAAAGCATAAGAGCCATATATAATGCATGACGTGGTGAAGTTAAGAAGGGAATGTTGTGGATTTTATATGTTTTGAGTGGTTTTTAGAAATTTATTTTTAACTCTTTTTATTTATTTATAAATAAGAGTTAAAAATACTGTCAGACAACTACCCTCATGTGTTACTGGTTACTATGTGTCTATGTTTTAAACCACATGTGTGATAACTGCACCATGTTATAACATCAGCCTCTCACTCTCCTGGGTTGATGACATCACAATAGGCTAAGACATCACAGAGGCATCACCTGCTCATCACTGGTTAATCCTTGTTAGACTGAGTTGTATCTGATAGTGAGAGGAAGCAGATTATAGTTGTCAGAGATATTTTTTAGCGAGAAGTGAGAGATAGCAGTCAAATTTAACACCCTGAAGTTGACATGTCACAATTTGTGGTAAGTGATGTTACTCCTCCACTTAGGGGCATATTCAATTGTCCGGATTCCCCGCCCCGTTAAAACGACTACCGTTATAATGGTAATAGTTAGCTGATTTCAGCTCGCGGCTCAGGGAGCTGCGAGCTGAGATCCAGCGAGAAAAACACTACGGTGTTACGGTAATAGTGCGCGGAGCGCGATATTTTCGGCGCCCCTTAATGTGTTCTACATAATGTTACCTCCGCCTTACAGGTTACGTATCTTGCTCCTTTAACCTATTTATTCCATGCTCTGATCAGTAGGTAATTTACTCTTAGTACTTCTACCTTCTTATCCCGAGTGTTCACCCATTCATGACCAATTCTTACATTTTACTGATCAGCCAGTTTTATACATGTTTTATCCCTTAGTCTACACAAGTAACCGTTCTATGGGTTCAAAACAAATAGGGCTTTCTTTTGGTGGTACGAGAATACATTAGATTTGGAATATACACTTGTTTTATTTCATGGGCCTTATATGGATAAATAATAAGGACATTAAACTTTTCCATCATTCTTCCCATATTATCTTTCACCCAATTATTCACACTAAAATGTAGCCATCTAATTCTGCCAAGTACAGCAACACCAGATAATAGTAATTTATCATACATGCCAACTCTCCCGGAGAGTCCGGGAGACTCCCGAAATTCGGGTCAGTCTCCCGGGCTCCTGCAATTTCTCCCGCATCCCGGAATTCACAGAGAATCGAGTAATTTGACACGATTCTCTGTGAATCACGCCATTTTGGAGGGCGGGAGGGGGCGGGGCAAGGCCAATCGCGTCATTTTGGTCCCGCCCCATTGTCCTAGGGCTGGATGAGGAAAAAGCCGGATGTTTTGCAGATGAGTGGAGCTATGGTGCGGCTGTTCTCACACATCTAGCAGTTGGATGCACTCTCAGTCAATGAAGTTTTCACAGGGGGCGGTTCCAAAATAACGCAATTGGGCCCCACCCCGCCCCCTCCCGCCCTCTAGTCACGCCCCCTCTCCCGGAAACAAGTTTCCAGGAGTAGGCAAGTATGTAATTTATACAAAGGTCTGACATTGTGATAGGGACATGATACACTCACTGTTCTGCCAGGTGGGAGGAGTAGAATTAGTATCTACATATAACAGTCTCCCTTAGTATATATAATACTTACCCTACATGCAATGCTGTAACCCTCCCAGGGAGAGCTCACACGGATATGCTTTGATTTATTATTACGGCCCATTGTGGTTTCTATCAGAATGAATAGGTACAAGTAATAATTTATATTTTGCTGCTTTCCAGATGAATGTATTAAAGTGCAGCTTATCTCCTTTCCCATCAGAAACTCCCAAAAATCAGGCTACCCGACATGGGTGTGGAGGGGCAGCTCATGATGCTGGCCCCGCTGCGAAACTACAAGCCTGGCCCTATAACACGGAACATGATTCCGGATCTCATGTAAGTGCCGTATGATAGTGGATACAAAAAAAAAGTGCACATTTGTAAATAATTGGGGGTAGGGCCAGGACAGTGAAGTCAAATGATGGGGGCTGGGGGTCAGTGTGGGCATTTTTGCTGTGGTTTATTACAAACCCACAGAATGCAAAAGTGTCATAAAAAATGTATAACACGATCTCATCACTCTTGGAGGGGGGTTACAAAAGGAATGAGAAGCTTTTATATTTATATCTGTCTTCTGTTTACAATTATTTGTTTATTCTAGATGTATGTTTTTATGCTGACTGCACACAGTGAGGGAAGAGTCTGATTATTATCTGAGTCTAATACCAGCTTGTGTGTGCAGCGCTTTTACACTGTAATAAATGGTCTCTTACTGTTTACTCACTAAACCACAACCCACAAATAACACTTTTCCTGGGAGAGTAAGGATCCCTGGCATGCAGAAAGGGTGTGGCCTTCCAGAGTAGGGGTGTGGCCTTGCAGAGTAGGGGTGTGGCCGTGCAGAATAGGGGTGTGGTCACAATCACATTAAAGTGGCATGAGCCCGAGACAGTTTTTATATTATGCAATGTTGGAAGATATGGCTTTAGCAGGAAGAGGTAACAATCAGTGCTGAGCCTGTAACATTACACGTCCTGTGCTAGTTATTGCTGTACTCACTGACCGTATAGTCATTTGAATTCTATGTATGACTGTATATAACATAAAACCTATTTACCCCATATGCAGGGTGCCCAGGGAGAGAGTGTCCGCCAAGGTGCCCCCATTTGAAAATGAGGATAATTGGTTGGCATACATGAGAAAGGAAAAGGCGACCATCATGGTAAGAATCTATTCTCAAATGATTGCAGAAAGACTTGACACCGAGTCCCTGTGATAATGAGGTGAAAAAATGATTATACTGTAGCATTATATTATACACTAAGGGACAAGTGGTCATTACACATTCCTAATAGATGTTTTAGTAAAGCAATAAGAAGAGGTAGGAAGGTCTTTAAGTTACTCCCAAAAGACAACATACACATTAGCTACTCCTATGCAGGAAAACAGACTTCTGCACATGTAAGTTACATGGACCAAGGTTGTCAATGATTTGATCACAGCAAAAAATAACAACCATTACTCTCTTCTAATTCTCCTGGATCTCTCTGCTGCATTTGACACTGTTGACCACTCTCTCCTCATACAAACGCTACAATCCCTAGGTCTTGAAGGCACTGTCCTATCCTGGTTCTCATCCTACCTATCTAATCGCTCTTTCAGTGTTAATTTCTCTGGATCCACCTCTGCTCCGTTTCCTTTATCAGTTGGAGACCACATGGCTCAGTCCTAGGTCCTCTGCTATTCTCTATCTACACCACTTCTCTTGGAAAACTAATAAGCCCCTTTGGATTTCAGTATCATCTCTATGCGTATGATACACAAATTTATCTATCCTCTCCTGATCTGTCACCATCTGTGTTGTCTCGCGTTACTGACTGTCTTTCTGCCATTTCATCTTGGATGTCTTCTCGCCAACTCAAACTCAATCTTTCAAAAACTGAATTAATAATATTCCCACCCAAAAACAGAAGCTTCCTGCCTGACATTTCTATTTCTGTTGATAACATGACCATAAATCCCACCCGCAAGCTCGTTGCCTAGGTGTAATCCTTGATTCACAACTGTTGTTTATTCCCCACATCAACTCTATATCTAAATCATGTTACATACACCTAAAGAACATTTCCAGAATACACACATATCTGACACAAGACACGGCAAAAACATTAATTCATGCACTCATCATCTCCCGCATCGACTATTGCAATTCCCTCCTTACTGGTCTTCCCAAAGTCAGACTTGAACCCCTACAATCTATTTTGCACGCAGCGGCTAGATTGATTTTCCTTACTAACCGTTATTCCTCTGCTGAGCCACTCTGTCTTCTACTAACATACAAGGCCATCAACAAAATTGCACCAACATACATCTCCTCACTTATTTCAAAATATCTCCCTACTCGACACCTCCGTTTTGCACAAGATCTACGTCTCTCCTCCACTCTCATCACATCCTCCCATTCTCGGTTACAGGATTTTTTCCGGGCTGCACCCACTTTGTGGAATTCCCTCCCATGCACAGTAAGGCTTTCCTCTAGTCTTCAAACCTTCAAGCGTTCACTGAAAACCCACCTCTTCAGACAAGGTTATGATATTCCTCAACCACCATCTTAATTTCCCTAGAATACCCTATTACCATCCTCTACACTGCTTACACAAGACAACAACCCTCTGACAAACATTGCAACACACACAGCCCACTCAATACTTTTATAATATGCTTTAAAATGCCAGATGCATCTGGTAGTCTCAGTACAGGGTTCTTTTATCCAGCATGACGCATTTAGTAGTTGTGAGTTTAGAATACTGTCATGTGTGTGTCTAAAGAACTGATACTACCTCTAATATTCCAGGAAGCTCTTCAAGTCAAACATGACTATGACCACATTGACAGAGCCTATATAATGAGGGAGCGGGAGAAAATTATAAAAGAGGTGAAACTTCAAGACATGAAAATAAAGCAACAGCACAAGCAATTCTCCCAAGATGCTAAAAATCTCCGGGCTGATATTGCAAGGTTTTTAAGGTATGGACAATAGGATCTTTTCTAAGCCAGATGACAGCAGGTGTGACAGAGCAGTAGCACATGCAGGAGGGGTTTTCTGGGTCTCCAGAACCCCCTTCCCCCTCAGCTAACTAAGTGCCCACCATAGCTGCACTGTACTATACAGCAACCGCGGCGCTGTCAAAGAAGCGTCCGCGGCGGTGCTGTATTGTATACAGCCCCGCCGCGGACGCTTCTTTGACAGCGCCACGGCTGCTGTATAGTACAGTGCTGCCGAAACGGAGCCCCCCCCTCTGACAATCCTGCGTGCGCCACTGCAGAGTATTGATGTTTGGTTGCAGGTCATCTAATTGTCCTCTGTCTTATTTTTCCATGCCAGCGTCCAGCGAGAAAAAGAGGAAAACCAGAAATTATCAAAAATCCAGGCAGTGAAGCAGGAGCGAAAATCAAAACGCCCATTAGGGCACCCAAAACTGGAGGAGCTACGGTGAGAATAATGGAAAGAATAGGGCACAATTAAATAATTATTTAAACTTTTCCACAGACTACAGAAGAACATTGCCCCAGTGGTCAGATAGCTCGGAGAACATGTCAGAAGTCTTGTTTAGCTTCACTAAGAATATACACTGAGCAAAGTTCCCGCAGCACATAAAACACTGTGATATATAACCAATCTCCCACCTTGTTCTGCTATGTCTAAGTCAATGTATTTGCTCTCTTGCAGGGTGACCGGACTTCCATTTAAATTACATGCAAAATTTTAACGCCCAAGAAGACCAAAATACCCGACAATTAAATATCTTGTACTAACTGGCATGTGTGTCTTTTCCTTTTACATCACCCATCTATTAGGTTATTGTTATTGTCATTATGAATATTTAGTTTTTATTAAGTAATCCATTTATTTAGGTAGAAAGCAAACCAGAGTCTCACATCTGGTTACCCTACATTATCCACACGGAGGTGATCAGACCTTTAAATCAGTTTAATGGATGAGTACATTATAGGAAATTGGCACTAAGGGGAAGGAATCAGACGGGCCGGGAATAAACATGAACCCTAAGTGGAGTCTGAGGGGCGTATTCAATTGTTCGGCATGACCGCCGAAAAACGAGCACTCGTAAAATATTACCGTTAATACGGTAATTACTCGCTGAATTACATCTCGCAGCTCCCTGAAATCCAGCGAGTAAATTACCGTATTAACGTTAATATTTTTCGAGCGCTCATTTTCCGGGGATCTCACTAACAATTGAATACCCCCCTAATAGGTACATGGAGAAATGCCTCTCTTATGAATATGTAACCTTATTTGGCACACAGTACACTTATATATATTTACCAACTTCCCAAAGGGGAATTATCACAAAAGATACAAGAACACTAATGTTTAAAAACGGGCAATCCGCAATATGTGAAAAGTGGAAGAAAAATCAACAACTTTGAAATAAATCCCTGTTCAAACAGGAAACCAATTTCAGAGAGTAATCAAAGCGCTGTGGGAGGAGTTACTGGAAGAAACGAGCAATGTTCTCTCTTGGAAAATATATTTACACAATGTAGAAATGCATGAACCTAATTACATAAAGCAATAACCATTAAAGTTGTGTCTGCTATCATTTTTGGCCCCTTAATTATAACTATTCTCCTAAAATTAACCAATTATTATGTTTGCGTTTGGCCACAGAATCGGGTGCGTGGCAGATGCCCATTCAGAGTAGAATGCCAGCCGGCTATTCCCATTAGTTCCACCACAATCACCACATCGTGGTGCAGCAAGCCCTGTACATACCTATATAAATGGATGTCAATGCACAGGAATAGATGTATGATGTCCGTAATCTCAGCAGGGCCATCTTAACAACATTATGGGCCCCCGGGCAAAACAGTGCACCGGGGCCCCTATATATATATATATATAAAAAAAAAAAAAAGTGATTATATATATGGGCCCGTCATAATATACAAAAAACAAAGGGAAAGCCGCGCTTCCTAAAAAAGGGAGATGGATCCTGGTCCGGCGGTGTGCAGCCCGCAGCGTATCGAAGGTCCTATTCCTGCAGAGAGGGCCCGACAGAGGCAGCGAAAAAAATAAATTGTGTAAAAAAAAAAAAGAAGACAATACTTACCTTGCGGGCAGCTGGCGATCCGGCTCCCTCCCTGGTCTCCTCCTCCGTCGCGCTCCGCAATGGATGTCGGGTGGGCGTGATGACATCACGCCCGACATGCGCAGCAAGGAGGAGGAGACCAGGGAGGGAGCCGGATCGCCAGCTGCCCGCAAGGTAAGAATTGTCTTCTTTTTTTTTTTCCAGGATTTTTTTTTTTTTTAACTTTTTAGTCTGGCGGCTGGCCTGGTATCTGCAGTGAAGAAGCCCACAACAGCTACTCGATGGGCGGGACCCCCGAATACTACCCCTAGGGAAGTTCCTAAGCCAATGAAAAGCCAGCCTAGCTGTGACTGGCGTGCCCTGTGCCGGCAGTGGGAGTGATCATTTCGTGAGACCCGGGAGCTCGGGGTGGTTTCCTGAGGGGCTGCGGCTGCTGCATCTCACAGCGAGATGGTTTGTTTCCCTGCTGGTCTCAGTTCTGAGATCAGAGCTGCTCTCCATGCTGCCCCTGGGGTTTTTGGCTGACAGCGCTGCCTTGGACGGACGAGCCCCCCTGGCCCGCAGGGCCCCCAGGCACCTGCCCATTGTGCCCAATGCAAGAGACGGCCCTGAATCTCAGAGCTGTTCTCTATTGCAGGATGTCCTAGAGGACTCCCAGGGGCGGAAAAGGGAGTGGCTATCATATCACTACAGTTGTGTTTGGCAGTTGCAGCCGTATAACTGGCATTCTGCAAAGCAACAGTGAACCAGTGACTGGACTCAGGGCCGGACTGGGACTAAAAATCAGCCCTGGCATTTGAAGCATACAGGCCCACCTCTGTTGATGAGCAGGAAAAAAAACGTGTGCCGCTGCGCAGCAGCGCCGCCAAGGGCGTGGCCACATTATGTTGAGGACGTGGTCAACTTGGGGCATTGATACATACATTATAATAAAAAATTACCTTTATCAGGCCCTCCCCATCCACATCACGCCACCCCCACCCCAGAAACACATTACAACACCCCAGCCCACTGTACTTATCTATGCTTCTGATGCTGCTGACATCTGTCAGGGTGGGAACTTCCTGTAGAGTGAGCAGGGAAGCTCTTAGTCTCACAAGATTAATAAATCTCATGCTTATAGCTCCTCAGTTTGCTCTGCCGGGAACTGGGAGTAACTATCAGATTCCTCCTGCTAACCAGAGCTGGATTAAGGCTCGGGGAGGGGCCTTAGACACTTAAGACAAGGGGCTCCTATGATGTAATATGGTTATTAGACACATTTTCAACAAATACACAGACAATACTGTGAGCACTACTGTTAGGCGCACACAGTTCTGCCTTCACAAGCAGTACAGTGTGAAGCAGGACATACCTCCCAACTGTCCTTGCAATCAGACCAAATCCTGACTAAGCGGGACAGTCACCCACCAAATTCAGAACAGTTGGCAGACTGTCCTCCTCTCTCCTACCTGTCTTGTCATTGTCACCACTTGTGGCTGCTGGTGTCTTTAGATCAGTTGCTGCTTGTCTGGATCCTGGAATGTTGGGGGCCCTATTTGGAAAAAAAAATGGGTACATGAAATTTAGAAAACTCCAAAAAGCACCGCTGTTAAATTAATATAGCACACACGGTTTAAAATTAGGCCTCATTCCAGCCCCAACATTAAAATAATAGTATTCCCATTTAATAAATAAACCAATTTCCCTCCCTACATACAGCCCCAGCAAAAAATTAAATGATGTAGATGATGGGTGTATTAGTAATACTTGTAGAGATGTACCAGTTCTCCTTGTAATGTGATCTGTTATCCTGGAGCCTCTCTGTAGATGATGGATGTATCAGTAGTACTTGTAGGGATGTACCAGTTCTCCTTGTAGTGTGATCTGTTATCCTGGAGGTCCTATGTAGATGATGGGTGTATTAGTAGTACTTGTAGGGATGTACCAGTTCTCCTTGTAATGTGATCTGTTATCCTGGAGGTCCTCTGTAGATGATGGGTGTATAAGTAGTACTTGTAGGGATGTACCAGGTCTCCTTGTAGTGTGATCTGTTATCCTGGAGGTCCTCTGTAGATGATGGGTGTATCGGTAGTACTTGTAGGGATGTACCAGGTCTCCTTGTAGTGTGATCTGTTATCCTGGAGGTCCTCTGTAGATGATGGATGTATCAGTAGTACTTGTAGAGATGTACCAGGTCTCCTTGTAGTGTGATCTGTTATCCTGGAGCCTCTCTGTAGATGATGGGTGTATCAGTAGCACTTGTAGGGATGTACCAGTTCTCCTTGTAGTGTGATCTGTTATCCTGGAGGTCCTCTGTAGATGATGGGTGTATTAGTAATACTTGTAGAGATGTACCAGTTCTCCTTGTAATGTGATCTGTTATCCTGGAGGTCCTCTGTAGATGATGGGTGTATTAGTAGTACTTGTAGGGATGTACCAGTTCTCCTTGTAATTTGATCTGTTATCCTGGAGGTCCTCTGTAGATGATGGGTGTATCAGTAGTACTTGTATGGATGTACCAGGTCTCCTTGTAGTGTGATCTGTTATCCTGGAGGTCCTCTGTAGATGATGTGTGTATCAGTAGTACTTGTAGGGATGTACCAGGTCTCCTTGTAGTGTGATCTGTTATCCTGGAGGTCCTCTGTAGATGATGTGTGTATCGGTAGTACTTGTAGGGATGTACCAGGTCTCCTTGTAGTGTGATCTGTTATCCTGGAGGTCCTCTGTAGATGATGGGTGTATCAGTAGTACTTGTAGGGATGTACCAGGTCTCCTTGTAGTGTGATCTGTTAACCTGGAGCCTCTCTGTAGATGATGGGTGTATCAGTAGTACTTGTAGGGATGTACCAGTTCTCCTTGTAATGTGATCTGTTAACCTGGAGCCTCTCTGTAGATGATGGGTGTATCAGTAGTACTTGTAGAGATGTACCCGGTCTCCTTGTAATGTGATCTGTTATCCTGTAGGTCCTCTGTAGATGATGGGTGTATTAGTAGTACTTGTAGGGATGTACCAGGTCTCCTTGTAGTATGATCTGTTATCCTGGAGGTCCTCTGTAGATGATGGGTGTATCAGTAGTACTTGTAGGGATGTACCAGTTCTCCTTGTAATGTGATCTGTTATCCTGGAGGTCCTCTGTAGATGATGGGTGTATCAGTAGTACTTGTAGAGATGTACCAGGTCTCCTTGTAGTGTGATCTGTTATCCTGGAGCCTCTCTGTAGATGATGGGTGTATCAGTAGTACTTGTAGGGATGTACCAGGTCTCCTTGTAGTGTGATCTGTTATCCTGGAGGTCCTCTGTAGATGATGGGTGTATCAGTAGTACTTGTAGGGATGTACCAGTTCTCCTTGTAATGTGATCTGTTATCCTGGAGGTCCTCTGTAGATGATGGGTGTATCAGTAGTACTTGTAGAGATGTACCAGGTCTCCTTGTAGTGTGATCTGTTATCCTGGAGCCTCTCTGTAGATGATGGGTGTATCAGTAGTACTTGTAGGGATGTACCAGGTCTCCTTGTAGTGTGATCTGTTATCCTGGAGGTCCTCTGTAGATGATGGGTGTATCAGTAGTACTTGTAGGGATGTACCAGTTCTCCTTGTAATGTGATCTGTTATCCTGGAGGTCCTCTGTAGATGATGGGTGTATCAGTAGTACTTGTAGAGATGTACCAGGTCTCCTTGTAGTGTGATCTGTTATCCTGGAGCCTCTCTGTAGATGATGGGTGTATCAGTAGTACTTGTAGGGATGTACCAGGTCTCCTTGTAGTATGATCTGTTATCCTGGAGGTCCTCTGTAGATGATGGGTGTATCAGTAGTACTTGTAGGGATGTACCAGGTCTCCTTGTAGTGTGATCTGTTATCCTGGAGGTCCTCTGTAAATGATGGGTGTATCGGTAGTACTTGTAGGGATGTACCAGGTCTCCTTGTAGTGTGATCTGTTATCCTGGAGGTCCTCTGTAGATAATGGGTGTATCAGTAGTTGTCCTGTGGTTCTTTTGGTCTTTAGTAGGTTATTTGTCTTTATCCGGATATCATTTAAAAATTGGTATAGCTATTCCCACTTTTGAACACAAGATGGTGCAAGAGATTTAATATGTTATTTTTAGCGTACCAAACTATTTCTACAATGTACATGCAATTCAACTTTATATGCTTATTATCATACCTTCCAATTGTCCTGATTTTAGGGCTCTGGTCCATTTTCCCGATTGGGACAGCTTTGTCTTAAAGGTTAGAAGGTTGGGAGTTATGTTCTGTTCACTGATGCTGTGCATAAATGATAGCCACATGCACTTACCACTGTGTGAGCCAGTAATGGATTTTTGGAGGACAAGGGGGTAAGGGATTGCCCACATCCCCAACATGTTCATGCCTCCATAGTGACGAGGTCATTCCCCCTCCGTCCTCATTCCCATTGGGAGGTATTTATAAGTTTCCAATGTGGCCACTAACAAGGGTGGCAAAATTGGACTAAAATGTTATTTTGGGCCATGGACCTGTCATAGATGTCAAAATTTTAAGATAATTTCCAGGAACACTTTGCTGTTGGTCAGTTGCATCTAAGCATATCATGCATGACTGTGTCTGGATGGACTTCGGTGCACTACAATCTGCATATTAAAGAAACTTCTATATAAATATTAACTTTTTGTGGGGCAGCACAGTGGCTTAGTGGTTAGCACTTCTGCCTCATAGCACTGGGGTCATGAGTTTGATCCCCAACCATGGCCTTATCTATGTAGAGTTTGTATGTTCTCCCTGTGTTTGCGTGGGTTTCCTCTGGGTGCTCCCTTTCCTCCCACACTCCAAAAAACGTACTAGTAGCTTAATCGTCCGCTATCAATATTGACCTTAGTCTCTCTCTCTCTGTCTGTATATGTATGTGTGTTAGGGAATTTAGACTGTAAGTTCCAATGGGGCAGGGACTGATGTGAGTTTTCTGTACAGCTCTGCAGAATTAGTGGCGCTATATAAATAGCTGATGATGATGATAATGATGATTGCAGCACAGAGCAGAGAATAAGAAGTGATAGTGAGAACTGAGTCTAATATACAGAGTATGAGGAATTGTACTACACCAGCCTGTCCGACATCTTTGCATTATGGACTTTATTTGATATTCAGCTAGACTTCAGACAGATTCCTGTGTCAGTGACTTTGGCAACAGTGTATTAGGCATGGTCTGTAATTCATCTATAGATCCTGTGGGGTTTATCACACAATTATCAAGTTAGATAAATTACCATTGAGTCAATTCATAAAAATAAATAAGGCAGTCTTTATAGAACTGCAGGTTCTTGTCTGACATTAAAATCTGTGTTTGAATTTGTCCCGACTGAGTTCCTATACGTCAGTGTTTCCTAAACCCAGTCCTCATGTACCACTAACAGGGCATGTTTTCCATATCTCCTTGCTGGAGCACAGGTGTAGTCATTACTGACTGACACATTGTGAAAGATCCACAGGTGGTATAATTATATCACTGGTCACCTGGAGAACCTGCACTGTTAGGGGTCCTGACAACTGGGTTTGGGAAACACTGCTGTACTTCATAAGGTTAATCTGAGAGTTGAACTTTTCACCAGGGAACCCTCAAATCTGTCCCCCATCTGCTTCTTGGAAAAGAGCAAAGTAGTAGCAATTATACTTTTTATCCAATTGAAAACTACAACTCAAACCACTTTAGAATAAGTTATTCAAGATTGTGTCCAAATTTGGATGAAGTGTATCGTACTCCTGAATGACAAATTTATATCTGTTGTTCCCAAAAAATATTTTGCAATTTGTAGCGCCACACCACTCGTTCAATTCATCTTCGAGCGCAAAGAGCCCTTACTACAGTCTAGATGGGGATGAAGAGAGGACTGGGTGTATGCACGTAGTAAATGTACAGTAAGCCACGCAGTAGCATCCAATTCAAGCTTTGGGCATCTCTAAAGTACGTGATTTTCAGTCGTATCATTTGCACCAGTTACAGGTCTGGTGTAAGTGCCGATTACTAGTGATGGCGGCTGTGTATTTAAGCTAGAACATGTGTCTGCAATCAGGGGATAAATGTATCAAGCTGAGAGATTTCCGGCGGGTTTGAAAAACCAATTAGATTCTAGCTGTCATTTATTTAGTATATTCTATAAAATGATAGCTAGAATGTGATTGGTTGCTATAGGCAACATCTCCACTTTTCAAACCCGCCAGAAAACTCTCAGCTTGATACATTTACCCCCAGGAGTTTGTAAGTTTGCAAGTCACGAGTGTGCAGAGTGTGGTTTGAGACAGGTAAAGGCAGATAGGGGACGTTTCCTGACAAAATAGAGGTGATATATTGTTTGACTATTTGATTATATAATAATTCCTAAAAGCCTTCCAGTCTCATGCCTAAACTCCCACCGGTCGGCTACCTCTCTTTCTCATCCCTTCTTCCCTTCTCCCCCTTCCTCGTCTCCGTCTCATCCATGTTTCTGTCTGTCTTCCCCTCCCTTTAGATTGTACGCTCCTTTGAGCAGGGCTCTCCTACCTCCTGTTTTCATCACTTTTAACTGCGCTCTCCAGCTACTCAGCTCACCTCCTCTCAGTCCCTCTGCCCTCTGTCTCCTCTCGCTTCTCTCCGCTCCCCTCAGTAACTCTCAACCTGTCATCCATGCCCACCCTCTTGGGCCATAGTTACCTGCCTGTACTCACTTTTCCCCTCCCTCTCTTTCTTGCTGTGACTGAGCCCCCAGAGTTATAGTGCTTACTGTTACTTGTACTGTGCTGTTTCACCTTGTACTGTGCCATTGTTTTTCCTTGTACGGCGCTAAGGATACTTTGTGGCGTCCTATAAATAAAAATTAATAATAATAATAATAAAAGATATTAAATTAAGGAGATGGCAGAAGCAGCTATCCCTGACAAAGCCCCTATAACCCCACATAACACAAATAGCCCCCACATTACATTAATTACCCCTACTAGCTCTCACATTACATTAATACACCCCACCAATCCTCACATTACAATAACAACCCACTATGTTAATACCTCTACACATTACATTAATATCCCACCACCACATCTGATATACCGAGCTTGAATGATGAACAGTCTCTGCAAACAGAGGAAGCCATCCCTCGCCCTATATGTATAATGGAAGGAAGAACTGGCCCATAAGGGGAGAGGAGGAAAGGATGGTAGTGGAAGGACAGGGGAGT
Source organism: Mixophyes fleayi (assembly GCF_038048845.1). Classification (NCBI taxonomy): domain Eukaryota; kingdom Metazoa; phylum Chordata; class Amphibia; order Anura; family Limnodynastidae; genus Mixophyes; species Mixophyes fleayi. The sequence goes on along the minus strand of NC_134412.1, from coordinate 82,720,179 downwards.
GGTGAGCCAGCCTGACAATAATGGGGGAGTAATAGATCATCCCCCTGGCTGATTAGGAGCTAAACAAATCAGGGAAGGGTACTGATCCCTACTGTAAGCAACAAGACATTTAGGGGCTCATTTAGAAGTAGGGGCAAAGCAAAAAAAAACTTGCTCCTGGACAAACCTTGTTGCAATAACCATTGGAAAGACGGCCCAGTTAAAATATCATCGGGAACTGATCACAGACTATAAACATGTTTTTTAGCACGCCTGGGAGAAATTTTTGACAGGTGGAAGCACAATCATTCTCCACCAATGTTACAGAATACAGAACCCTTAGCCCTATGAATAGCATATGCACTTTTCCAAATGTTAATGTAACTAATCTACTTTACAAGGCTGAAAGCTGAGAATGAAGTGTTTATGGTATGGAGCCTTGGGGTTCTGTTAAAGGGGTTTTCCAGTTAAACACTGTATTCATCACAGCTTCTACTGCAATCTGCATGATAAACGAATTAATAATTCTACAGATGTGTCCATGCAGGTCAGCTGTCTAACTCATATAGTGTAATGTGCTATATACGTAACACCAAATCCATGTGCTTGGTTTAACTATAATGTACCGTGAAATATATTGTCCGATGTTGAGCATCACTGTTCACCTTAACAAATCACCTACAGGCAGGAATCATAGGTCTGCAGACCCATCAAATCTGTTACCTTGCAGCCCCGTAGTAGGACCCTGAATGATATACACTGGATCTCATTTACAAAGTGCATCAGATGGGACCGTACATTGCATTGGTGTTTAATCAGTGCGCCTCGATGTTCCGTTCGCATTTCAAGGTGCTGTCCCCTCTCAAGAGACGCCTCCACAAACAGAAACGCACCTGGGTTTGTGGGGAGGTAGAACAATCAAGTGTAAATGTAACATCAAGCTTCAGCCTCTAACCACTTCATCGCCAGCCTCTTATCAGATAAATTCCCAAACAATGCATTTTGGTGGATATCTGGGCACATCACAGCAGATCGAGTCTCGTGATGTCACCAAAGATTATTCTGCACTGCGTCTCGCCCGGTTTGCCCGTCAAAAATATGAGTAAACCATGGCCTAGTGGTTAGCACTTCTGCCTCACAGCACTAGGGTCATGAGTTTGATTCCCGACCATGGCCTTATCTGTGTGGAGTTTGTATGTTCTCCCTGTGTTTGTATGGGTTTCCCCCCACACTCCAAAAACAAACTGATAGGTTAATTGGCTGCTATCAAAAATTGACCCTAGTCTCTGTCTGTGTGTGTCTATATTAGGGAATTTAGACTGTAAGCTCCAATGGGGCAGGGACTGATGTGAATGAGTTTTCTGTACAGCGATGCGGAATTAGTGGCGCTATATAAATAAATGATGATGAAACCAGTCAATGACCACTGGCTTGTTGGACAGGTAAATGTAAATAAAACCCTGTGACCACTATGGAGTGGCCATGAGGGGGTGATAAAGACGGAACATTTTCTATCTAATAGAGATTTCTTTTAACATGCTAATTTTGCAAGCAGCGCCCATATTTTATACAGTAAGAAAACTCAGCACGTTTCCAAAGCGTTGTACAGCACTGTGGAATGTGTTCACCGCATATAAACAAGACAGTAATAATTACATAACCACAGAGATGATTATTAACATCACTCTTTGATCTGCTCATATAACTATCACCAGTCGTGTATAATTTATGTCTATATATAGCTTTAATAAGAACATAATTGTTATTTATTTTGTCCAGAAACAAGTTTGTAGAAGAGTATTAACCGTTTCTGTTTTATTGGTGAAATAAATAAAACTCTCTATAGGGGATCTGGGTCTAAACGGTGCTTTCTGTGTGAACTTTGTATGTTCTCCATGTGTTTGGTTTGTATTATTGTATTTAACTTTTTACTGTTATGTGATTGATGTCTCTGAGAACTAACTGACGTCCCAATTTATCAATTAGCTAGATCCATTTGCATGTTTTTATTGATAGGTATATACGTTGTAATTCATTTTAGAACTAAATTGAAATGACTGTTATATTATACTGGTCACTCATGAGAGATTGAATTATTTCATTCTTATTATAATTATTTATATATACAATTGGTGGGTTAGCGCTGTACTTCCCCTTTTATTTATCTAATTAGATTGTACGCTCCATTGGGTCAGAGACAAATGTAAAAGAATAAAACACTCTGATTTTACAACACTATAAACAGATTAGCGCTATATAAAGAAAGAAATAATAAGAAATAATATTGACAGTAATAACAATGTCCTCCTAGTATTTGTGTGGGTTTCTTCTGGGTGCTCAGATTTGCTACCAAAATCCAAAAACATACTGATAGGTTAATTTTCTGCTGACAAAATTAACCCTAGTGTGTGTGTGTGTGTGTTAGGGAATTTAAACAGTAAGCTCCAATGGGGCACGGTCTGAATGTACAGCGCTACTTAATTGATGGCGCTATATAAATAAGCAATGATAAAAATTATAACAATGAGGCTGAAGCAGTTATCAGTAGACTTTCTCTGGGAACCTCAGTAATACCGCTTTCATACAGCCGCCCCGGCAATATCCCGGGTTTTTCAAGCCGGGTTTTTGCCGGGGCTCGGAGCGTCCCAGCTCAGAAACACCATTCATACTGCACCTCGGACCCGGGAATTTCCCGGGTTGACCCCATTCATACTGCACAAGTCTGTGCCCTGGCAATTTGTGGGAGTCATCACCAGAGCAGTTTTCATTGGCTGAAAAATGGTGATACACAATATAATAATACAATAATACAATAATGAATAAAGGATACCTCCAATTGGCTTATATATTTAGTCTTACTAGTCTAGGAGGGCTTTCTGAAAGGCATAGAGACTGGGAAACATATATTTAAGGGAAGGTTGTAGGAGCTTTTAAAGCTAGGCATTGCATATTTCAATGATTACCCCAAAAGACAAGACTACTAGATGGAAGATTAATGGCCTCTTTTTGGCAAGCATAAAATGAATGAGAAATGCCTAATTCCAAATTGAAACTCCACACAGATAAGGCTAAATCAAACCCCATGCCCGCAGTGTCGTGGACCCCTGGAGTGGCTCCCACCGATGACATCATCCTCCAGAGACAGGCAGACAGCCAATCAGCTTGTTTTCTGTGCAACCTCGGGTTGCACCATTTATTGTGCAGGCAACCCGGGTCTGACCCGGGAATTACCCCTCGATAAATCCCGGGTTGAAGACCCGGGTTTTTTAGACTTGTACCATTCATACTGCACCAAGACCCGGGTCGTTTGAGCTCGCCCCGGCAAAAACCCGGGATTTTGGTGCAGTATGAATGGGGTATAACTCCTCTTTTATTGTCCTTTCAGGAAGCAGAGCTATATTATCATAATTTATTATTATTATTTATTATAGATCTGTGGCCCATGGGAATTTAATAAGGCAATGAATGCTGTCTAGTGATAGTTATCATTGAAAAGGAAATACTGTTCCCTCACATGGGAACATTCTAAAGACAAAGGGTTGATGCAGAAGATTCTAAACTTTAGTGCTACCATGTGATCACCGGCAGTACTTTGAAAAGAGGATCAGGCTTCAGTGTATAAAGGGTGGCATATTAATGTATTATTGGGCATTGCGATGTCAAGACAATTGCTCAATGTTGTTGCCAATTGCAGTTTGTATGACCAGCATTGCTTGTTTAAGATCTCTCTAGTCATATATACCAATTGTAAAGCGCTACGGAATTTGCTGGCGCTATATAAATAAATGTTGATGGTGATGATTTTGAAACAAGAGTTTATGGCTTTGTATGTTAGAAGAGGTATTTTATATGGGTTTCATTAAAATACAAGCAACAATATGTATGGAAGCCTGACTGAAGTGGGTTTAATAGATTGCCATGACCCTTGTAGAACATGCCTTTATAACTTCTGGCGCCTTATGACCGTTCCCCTATTGGGTCTGTCTGTAAAGTGACATCTTTGATAGATCTTGAAATAGTCTGTTTTGATGGATCTTGGCCTTGATGAGATCCTACAGGTAAAAACAAGCAGTTGATCTGTTTTCCTAATTTCTTTTGCTCTGGAAAGATCTACAGAAATTACTCTGCCTAGATCCGAGGTATGTAACTCCTTATTACTGGTTGGTTGCGGACAAAATTAAGCAAAATTGATTCCTGATTGATTGATTGATATGAACAGTAGAAATTACCTTAGTTAAAAAAAGTAGGATTAGTACCACTCTGTCCACATATATAGTCAGGATAGGTTCTTTACACCATAAGGCATGGAATTCTCCCACTCAACGAGCAGATGTGAGTGAAAGCCATTTGATAGGAACCTCTTGCAGTGGTTCAAAGAGTTCAGCAGTTAGAGCATCTAACATTATTTTAAGTTCCCACAGAGCCACAACACAGGTTTTGTCACCTTATTTATTAAACTGGAGGGTTGCTTGCTGGTTTCGGCTCAACTCTTCTGGATTATGGGATGAATAGGGAGTGGAAACAGCAATATCTAGGACGGCCTCCCTCTTACCATCTAGGAGGGAGAGTTTCCCGGTCTCTTCGGCCAGGAACTCAGATGATGCCCAGAATCACCTCAGTATAAGCACAACCTCTGTTTAAACAGCGTTTCTTGCTCCTCAGGAGATAAACGGGAGGGAACGAGCTGCATCCGTTCTTCAGGAGGAGAAACTGAGATTCTGGAATTGGGGCGCCAACCGAGGTGCGATGCGTCTAGCAGAAGATCTCTCCTGGGTCCTCTCTCTGAAGCGGAGGTCAATCCGGATGCACAAGGAAATGAGAGCGTCAAGATCAGAGGACACTAGTTCATCTTTTATGCGGCCCATGAGGCCCTGCCAAAAGATAGTGCTCAAAGCATCGCTCTTCCAATGCAGTTCCGGCACAAGAGTGCGAAACTGCATAACATATTGACCAACTGGTAAAGAACCTTGACGGAGATTCAAAAGGCTTGTGGCTGCCGAAGAGACTCGTCCTGGCTCATCAAAAATCTTTCGGAACATCTCGATAAAAGAGGCAGAATTTTCAAGGAGAGGATCATTACGCTCCCATAACGGGGAGGCCCAGGCGAGAGCCTGACCACTGAGCAGGGAAACTATGAAGGCAACTTTGGTTTACAAAAATCGCTATTTGATACATTAACCCCTTGGAAATGTTTTTCTTCGGGAGTATAAACAATATCTATATACAGTATGCTATAGTGAATACGCTCTCTGGCATGCATATTTATTTGCTCCTTCTTTCCTTTGTGGCTTGAAAATGTACTACACTATATTGTAATGTTTTGCTTGTGGACTTATATAGAACTGTGATCTTCTGCAGAATCAAGTCTCTCATATGGTTGCAATCTTAAAAGCTGAAGAGGATGAGCTCACTCTGAATTCCACATTTTTTTCAGATAAGCTCTTCTTTGATTCATTTTTGGTGTGCGGCCACTTGTATCAAAATTTTATACTCATTTGATTTATTATATACTACCTTATGTTTGGTGCTCCTTTTTTTGTTTATTTTAGGTAATGCACGCATGAAGAGGTGTTTTGATTTTAAAATGTGACTTTTTTTGCTTAAAGATACAAAAGAACAGACATAAGACGTTACATTTAAGTGCACCGTGAAACATAAATCAGACGTACTTTATAGCACAGCTCAAGACACAAGATATGACATACTACACTATACATGTACACTATACATGTACACTATTAATGCATCACTTTAACAAGACAACTGTCCCAACAAGCAATGGATGTGAGGGGAAGGTAGGTGATCATCATCATCATTTATTTATATAGCGCCACTAATTCCGCAGTGCTGTACAGAGAACTCACTCACATCAGTCCCTGCCCCATTGGAGCTTACAGTCTAAATTCCCTAATATAGACACACACTCACACACATAGACATATACATACAGACAGACAGGTAGAGACTAGGGTCAATTTTTGATAGCAGCCATTTAACCTACCAGTATGTTTTTGGAGTGTGGGAGGAAACCGGAGCACCCAGAGGAAACCCACGCAAACACGGGGAGAACATACAAACTCCACACAGATAAGGCCATGGTCGGGAATCGAACTCATGACCCCAGTGCTGCGAAGCACAAGTGCTAACCACTAGGCCACTGTGCTGCCCACAGGTGATGGAGGTAGGAGGGGTGGCAAGTCCGAAGCTTTATTGATAGACAGACACATATAAGGGGAGGATGTATAAATATGGCAGGACAGTCAACAAAACTTCAGTGTGATGGGGGGAATGGAATAGAGGTATGGGGTAAGAGAGGGGGCGGTGGTAGTCAGCATATCGATGCTGACTACCCAGACAAGACTTACTGTGGACATCTTGACTCCGAACGCCCCCTTCCCGAAGAGTATTGATGACAACTGTTCTGCAAAGCGGCTTGAACCAATCCCGATGAAGGAAGTAGCCGGCGCCACTTCATGACGTCACTGACAAAGGTGACGGTATTATCGCTGCTGTTAAGGGGGTAGTGTAAGTATGCGCCCATGTACAATGTAGAAGGCTTTGTAAACTACACTGTATATGGGCGCATACTTACATTACCTCCTTAACAGCAGCGATAATACCGTCAGGCTCAAAGCTTTATTGTAAAACAGACATGTAGAGGAAGGAAGGAAAGAAGGAGAACAATTTAGTCCTCTTCTTCTTCCTCAAGACTGTCCATGATGGAATAGTCTTTAGGCAGGTTGTAGAACAGCCTGCGACAGTTTTGGATAGACATCTCCTCCCTTTTCAGAATGAGGTAATTCCTGGGAAGCCATAAAACACAGAATGGTATGAAAGGCAAGTCCTGGGCACACTGTCTCTGAGTTTATGTTCCAGGGCATGTGCATAGGGGCAGTCTCACAAGATTCTACAAAACAACAGCTAGAATCTGATTGGTTGCTATAGGCAACATCTCCACTTTTCAAACCCGCCGGAAACTCGCAGTTTGATAAATTTACCCCCAAGTTTTTGAGTCTATTGGTCAGCCTCTTAGAGGCCACATTCTCCCACAAGTGTTTTGTTGTTGCTGCAGAGAGCCCTGGAACAGACTCCATAAAGTCCTTAGCTCTGATGAGCTTGTGGAGAGTTTTGAGCTTCCATAATTCTGGTTTAACTCGCTCCAGATTGTGCTCCCTCACAAATTGTCCAACATCTAGGTAAAAATATTCTAGATGACATATGACAGATGACATAAATAACATATGTATTGGACGTATCCTACAGTGTATTGTCTGTTAGTGCAGAGCAGACCTAGACCCGTATTCATCAACAGACATACCTTTATGGAACAAACCTATTACTATTACCAATGAGCAATCAGTAATAACAACATAAAATATTGATGATATGATACCAAAATATAAATGCCAATGCAGTTATGTTTCCTGTTTTTTTTTTTGTTCATGTTTATATCGTTTTTCTGGTCAAAACAACCCTGTCCTCACTAACATAATCACATGAGTGGACAGGCCACCGTCTTCCACAGAATCAGCACACTCATCTCCTGCCGCTGCGACCATTCCCATGATCTGATTGGCTACAGGTTGTTCTATCCCCGCCCACTTCAAAACTGAGGACATCACGGATAAACAGATGAAGACCAATTCTCAACAAGGTGCTCAGACACAAGTCAAACATAGATGCGTTTTTAATTGCCAACTGTCACCTAATTTCCAGGTTTTAAAGGGTTTAGTCCTTTTTTGTCCTATTTTTTCAAAAGTCATCTCATGCACAATAGAATCCATCTTTTCCTGCGTGTTAGATGCAGTTCTTATCATCTATTCTCAATAGATTTTATAAGATAATAATTATTGAAGAGGTGTATTAAAAAGGCAAAAAGTACACTATTATCAAATTCAGTGACCTTGAAATGATGGGAATTGTAGTGCTCCAAGGTCTGCTGAAACAATATTGCATATAACCTCCATGGCGTGAGGATCCGCTGCAATACCAACTACATACGACAGGTGGCAGTACACTGTCAACACTGAAAACTGCACATTCTTTTTCACTTACTGCAATAAGCACTTTGCTAAAGGTCAAGTCAATTAAGACAAAGAGACTTCACCTGTATGCAGCCTTTATAAGGCCCTCACTTCTACCAATCTGTGCATGAGCAAAGTTGGAAAATCGTTCCCTGCTGATGCTTCAAGAGTCCTGTTTTGTTTGCCTGTTTATCGACTTCAACTTGTCCCTCATGATTCTATCTTCTCCAACCCTTCGACTTCAGCTTTGTCCCTCAAGACCCATCCTCTCATGACCAAGCTGTCACTCGCCGGGTGATCGGGCAGTGCACCGAACCACGGCAGACTTACCTTCCTCCGGCGGTCCGCTCCGTCCCGGGCGCCGCCATCTTGGATTCGGGTCTGCGCTGCATATAAAACCTCTGGCTGCTTTCCTATTGGCAGGCTATTTTGGGACCAAATATAAAAGGCACCTCCTCTGAACATCCAGTGCCTGTTCCTTTAGTTACCCCTTGGTGCTAGACGTGGCTACTTGCATTCTACTTGTCTACAGAGCTGACGCTCCATCCAAGTACCTGCATATCTTTCTACTTGTCTACAGAGCTGATGCTCCATCCAAGTACCTGCATATCTTTCTACCGTCTACAGAGCTGACGCTCCATCCAAGTACCTGCATATCTTTCTACTTGTCTACAGAGCTGATGCTCCATCCAAGTACCTGCATATCTTTCTACCGTCTACAGAGCTGACGCTCCATCCAAGTACCTGCATATCTTTCTACCTGTCTACAGAGCTGACGCTCCATCCAAGTACCTGCATATCTTTCTACCTGTCTACAGAGCTGACGCTTCATCCAAGTACCTGCATATCTTTCTACTTGTCTACAGAGCTGATGCTCCATCCAAGTACCTGCATATCTTTCTACCGTCTACAGAGCTGACGCTCCATCCAAGTACCTGCATATCTTTCTACTTGTCTACAGAGCTGATGCTCCATCCAAGTACCTGCATATCTTTCTACCGTCTACAGAGCTGACGCTCCATCCAAGTACCTGCATATCTTTCTACCTGTCTACAGAGCTGATGCTCCATCCAAGTACCTGCATATCTTTCTACCTGTCTACAGAGCTGACGCTCCATCCAAGTACCTGCATATCTTTCTACTTGTCTACAGAGCTGACGCTCCATCCAAGTACCTGCATATCTTTCTACCTGTCTACAGAGCTGACGCTCCATCCAAGTACCTGCACACCTTTGTACTAGTCTGCAGAGCTGAAGCTCCATCCATGGTACCTGTGTGCTACTGTTTCTGTCCGCAGAGCTAAACCCTCTACAGTTGTCTTAAAGACTGATTCTCTCCACTCCATTCCTGTGTGGTACTGGCTAGACTGCAGAGCTGACGCTCCATCGGCAGTTCCTGTATTTCATCTATTCTTCACCGCTGCTGACTGTTCTTTATCTCCTGACTTCCCCAAAGGGTCTCGTTCAGTACTCTAAGCAGGGGCCGCGACCTGCGAGTCAGACGCAGCTAAGACCATACTGCTTTGCAGCGGTTCCTGACACAAGCGGCTTGGCCAGTCGTGGTGTGTATCTGATAGCAACTGCTTTTTGGTAGCAGCCAATTGACCTATTAGTATGTTTTTGGCTTGTGGGAGGAAACCGGAGCACCCGGAGGAAACCCACGCAAACACAGGGAGAACATACAAACTCCTCACAGATAAGGTTATGGTCAGGAATTGAACTCATGGCCCCAGTACTGTGAGGTAGAAGTGCTAACCACTGAGCCACCGTGCTGCCTCAGAATGATACACTTAGAAACTGTGTACAAGAAATAGATTTAATAATTAATATCACAATTAAAAATTACTCATCTTCCATAAGTTGTTAGACAAACACTTAATTCCTTGGATTCAGTGCATGAAGATCTCATATACGACAAGCAACTCTCAAGCTGAATCATGTATCAAGGAGTACTTTAATTTGAGGAGATCTGGTACAGTCTTCATAACTCACCAGCAAGGTCTAAAGAAGGTCGGAACAATACCATCCTTATATAAACCTTTTCCTTACATTAAAGTGAATACCTATGCAATAGCGGATCGGGGCTTTCAGTCGTTGGTAAAATAGTTAATGATTTCACATTGGGAGACATTTTCTGTAGTACGTACCCAGCCTTAGTATAACATAAGTCTGCAATCTAAGCAATTACATTCATACATTGTTTATACAACAAACATTACAAAGTATACTTAAGAATAAACAAATACTTATATATCTGTTCTAAAGTCAACATTAGGGTGAGTGGGTAAATAATCATTGTCTAAATTACTTAAACAGACAAGTCTGCGAGGGCAGAGTCCACTGCACTAGTTTTAGGAAAAAACATAGCCATGAAAGTAAGTGAATAATGTGGGAAAAAAACAGCACAAAACTGATAATAAACAGACACACAGATGACAGACTGCATCTTGTTTGTTAATAAAAAATAAAATGAATTACAGGGTCATTACTAAAATACTCTATTATTCTTTCATAATAGAATTCTGTGAAAAGTGCAAACGTCTCCCTGGTAAGTGCAAATGTTTACATTAAGCTCACCAGCAGCCATTCAACCAGCTGTATTGATACATTTTCACACCTTCCAACATTTGCCAAAGCAAAATTAGAAAAAATAAGCCCCATCTGAACTGTGGAAACCACCCCCAGTGCACACAAACCACGCCCCAATTCTGCCCGGACACGCCAACTTTTCGACCAAACATGCCCACATTCTCGTGAAGCTCATCCCATTTTTTTGAAACCCCTTTCAAGGTCTGCTAATAGGGACAAGCACTCTACTAATAACAGAAATACAGTCATTGTAAGACAAAAATGTAATATAATATTAAGCCAAATCTCCACATCACTATATACTGCACATTCAAACTCCTCTTAGACTAGTTTCCGGCGGGTTTGAAAAGTGGAGATGTTGCCTATAGCAACCAATCAGATTCTAGCTGTCATTTATTTAGTACATTCTACAAAATGATAGCTAGAATCTGATTGGTTGCTACAGGCAACATCTCCACTTTTCAAACCCGCTGGAAGACTCGCAGCTTGATACATTTACCAATAACTAACCAGCCTCACCACGACACGCTTCAATTTGTTGCCAAATAAAGCAAAGTAAAATAGTTATATGAATCTATATTCCAACATAATGCTAACGTAGGTGAATAATTAATTTAACTTAAAAGAAAAATGTAATAAAAAGAATTAGGATTACATAGTAAAAATCCGGATACAGGGACACATGGGAGTACGGTAATTGTTTGAATCTAAAACGGGGAAGTGGCTTGGGGCACAGCATTGCATAGAGGAACCAATCCTGATTTCTTCCTTTGTTTACAACTAGATTACACAAATTTCAATGTTAAAAACATAGGAAGTTGCGTGGTGATCCTCAGATGTGTTTATCTGTACTGACAGCTAAGCCTTCTATCCCAGAACACTTTCATGTGTAACTGCTCTCTTACTATAAGCTATACTTTGCAGAAATGACCTCCATTATTTCTAAATATAAGTTATATTACACCCACGCACACAGTTGGCTGGGTGTCTGTCCCATCTTTAAACGCTGACACATTTAATGGTGCAGAAAAAACAATGACGCGGGCGCTAATGTATATCAATTAGTAGAAGTTACTTAAATTCGTGCTCCAACAGAAAAAGCTGAGGTTTAAAAAACTTCTTTGTATAGTCGGTAAAGTCTCACTCACCTATCAACATATAACCGGGTTTCTGCCGTCCTCAAACAGGTACCTCGTTTCTTCTGGTGAAAAGTGAATCTGAAAATAAAAAGAAGGAAAAGAGGAAGAAGGGGAACCCAATGGTGAGGTAAGTATGAAAATATAACTTGAATCACAATTATATGTAGATGGCATCGTACCAAATAATGTAAGACTTTGAAAACTTATCTGAGTAACCCCAGGGTTTTCGGACATCTGCTGTATGGCAGTAACACTCGGCTGAAGGTCTCTTACACTCTTGTGTCCAAGGTTTTAAATTTTATGGCTTTCTCAGCATTATGAGCCATTGGCGGCAAAGTAACACTCTGCAACCAACAACTTTAAAACACGTCAGGTCTCGATTCGTGTAAGTGCGCCTAGATTTAAAGGGAGGCGGATAGGTTTGTACGATGGCCTCATTTGCAGAGGAGCAGCCGTAGTTCGCTAAGGCAGAGGGGAGGTCTTGGGTGACGAGAAGCCATTCCTAGTGCAGTATGGCGCAATTGCACCAATACTCCCCGATTTGCTGAGCAAGCCAGAAATGTAATTTTATGGAGCGAGATTATTAAGATGAGATAGTGTGGAAATGCATTTTCAGGATCTTTCTGTGCGGGGGGCACAAGAAGGATATTTCTGCTCTGCACTAGGACTTGTTTCTGCTCTGCACTAGGACCAGCTCTGAGTTGGGGGGGGAGATCGAATCTCATCTTATACTTTTAACGGGACCTATTTTGCATCTCTCTGTTGCACTTCGGTAAAGAAGCGCATTTCCATGAACACTCCAAGCTATGTAATTATTAATACACAAAACTGACACTTGTACTATAGATAGTCCCCATGTCCCCACGCTGTGCTGTTAAAAGTAAAAAAAAAAAAATGATAGCCAGAATGACCCACGTCCCAAATCCTTAACCATAGACAGGGAAGAAGTGAGCACCTTATTGTGCACTCGGCGGACCATCAAAAGTGCAGCCTTGGGGGTATATTTACTAAACTGCGGGTTTGAAAAAGTGGAGATGTTGCCTATAGCAACCAATCAGATTCCAGCTGTCATTTAGTAGAATGCAATAAATAAATGACAGCTAGAATCTGATTGGTTGCTATAGGCAACATCTCCACTTTTTCAATCCCCCAGTTTAGTAATTCTAGCCCTTGGTGTTTTGAAGGGCGGAACAGGTGCATTTTTTAAATGACCTCCACCATATCCTAAGGAGTGATGGTTTTTAAGCACAGTATTTCAGAAATGACAGGCGTATGTCTAATGCAGTTTTTACTAGCTGTGATACAGTATTACATGAATAGTTTGAGAAGCAGATAACAGTATCAGGCTGTGCGTTGTACAACACGTCGCCCGTGTCTCTGGACATCAGTCCCAAAACACCTCTCACTGGGGTCATTTATGAACTGGGAAATAGGCAGCTGTGCAAGAGAACCTTGTGTACCTCATATATAATCGTAACATATACATTCAAATAATGCAAACAATTCAAATGAAATAAATAAAATGGTAACACTATGTTTTATATATTACACTGTGCACAATATGGGCTTCCAGTTACAGATTCTGCAAAAAAAAAAAAGAAAAAAAAGTCATGGCTAAAAAAGAATAAAGCATTTTCTTTCCTGTGGGCACAAGCCCCTGACTTTTAAATTGTCACTGACAAGTGCTTAAGCCCGAAGAATTTTTTTTTTTAAAATAATAATTAAAAAAGAGTTTTAAATACATTCTCCATTAATGGGTTACTCAAGGTGAACTGCTTGCACTGCCGTTAATCCCATCGCTGACACCACATAGAAAGCTGTACGTCACATTCCTTTCTCCTCTGGTGCACTGTCAACATCACCTCAACTGACTATCGTAGGTCTCGGCTGAACATGTTCCCTGTATGGCATAGTACATGTTCTCATTTTAAGACTGCAGGGCCAACAAAATAATGCTCCACCTCTCTTGTAGGGTCGATATAATATTGTATTGTAAGGCTACTTATTGCAAAGCATATCACGGCCAGCTTGGTTAGAAAGTTAGCAATTATGGTGCATTACTCTGAGGTGAAGAGGAGAGGAGCAGATTTGTGGTAACATTTTACTCAAATTGGGCTTTCAAGTCCATTTTGCGGTGTTCCACCGCTACACTCGTTGTGTTTCGGCAATTCCGCACAATGTCATCCTTTAGGATGTAAGCTCTCATGAGCAGGGCCCTTATTACTTGTATTCTCCTTCTAATATTCCAACAGCCTCTGTACCTCTTGGCCTGCTTCCTTAGCCCTGTTCTCTTAAGCTTTGGCCTAAATCTTACTGATTACTACCATCACTCTCACTCATTGTCCCAGAAATATTTTGATCTGCATTACCATGTTACCTGTGTTTCATTTTTATTCATTCAGTATGTCTGATCTTTATATGTTGTTCTTTATGTATTATGTTGTGTCATGGATCACTGCTTACTGTATATGTCATGTACAGTGCTGCAGACCCTTTGTGGCGCCTTATAAATAAAAAACAATAATAATAATAATAATACTATTTGTATATTTGCATTCTGCTGATTTTATAGAGCTGTGGTGATGACAGTCAATTTATTTTGGTCTGTGGTGTAACTGGGGGTAGCCCTGGGCACCTATAAGATCAAATTTCACCTGAAACACGCTAAAATTCACTGTCAAACGTTAATATTTCACCGAACAGCCTTGAGAATTTAGCGTATATCTACTCCCAACAGTCCCTACTTTTTTTTGTGATTGCCCCATGTGTGGGTCTAATGTTTAGATCTACATGGCTAAATTCCTGTCAGAGTTACTTTTTTTTGACTCCTAGCGGTATATTGATCAAACTGGGTAAAAAGGTGGAGATGTTGCCTATAGCAACCAATCAGATTCTAGTTATCATTTTGCAGAATGTACTAAATAAATGATAACTAGAATCTGATTGGTTGCTACAGGCAACATCTCCACTTTTTCAAACCCGCAGCTTGATAAATTTCCTCCTAGCTAGATTTATAAATGCAACAATCCTGTATATATAATGTTAGAAAGCCTGCTTGTCAATGAACACATTGTAAAATATCTCCCTCTAACAGACTCCTTTGAAATAGTCTGAGGGATGTAACATAAATACATTCAATGCAATTGCCAGTTTTCAGATCTCTTGTTAGAAATGTACATTTACCTCACAGCACTGCAGATTCTGCAGCTCAAGATGTAAATTCAATCAGTCTGCAATATTTACTCTCTTTCCTAAAACATAGCAGACCCCCAATGACTCTGACAATCTGGAATTAAAGAAAGAAAAAAAAAAGTTTGCTGTGACTCTATCTGTATTATTGATGCATGTAAATGTATTCAGGAAGTAGATGGTGTGAGGACCCCCACACATAACCCTGGCCCATCTGCATTAGTCATAGAGCCAGCTCTTGTTTTACAGAGACATAATGATGTGAGAGGGTTTAGGCTGCTGCTGCTGAGTGGGAAGAAATGTCCCCCCGCGGCCTCCGTCCTTCCAGCTTTGGTACATTGGTGCAGATCAGCTGTGTGGGAGCCGGTGGGAGGAGGAGAGGAAGCGCTGTCCGCCCAGCAGCCAGAGCCCAAGGAGGGAGGCTGAGCAGGGACTGATCCTGGCTGGGGGAGCCCTACACCCAACAGGTAACAGGGGGTGGGTGGAGGGCATTGTGCCACCCCGGTGCTGGGTCCCTGCAGTGCCCTGTGATTGCAGAGGGGGAGCACCCAGTGCCTATTGTCCTGATAGGCAATCACTGCAGCCTCTGCTGCAAATCTCATACGCTGGATGGGTAGAGCAGAGCATGTTCCAGCTGGGTTTGCAATGCTCCATATTTTGCATTTTTCCTCCAGCTCTGTCTAATCCTCATTCCAGCTCTATATGAGCTGCATGAAGCCAACCCCCCTCCCCTTTATTTAATAAAGCAGAGAGGGTCTTGGCCAACTCCAAAGGGTTAATCACCTATCTCCTCATTGCTTTGGGCTGTCTCTTTTGGGCAGGACCAACCACTGGCATTTTATTGGTAAATGAAAAGTGATTTATTGGTCATTTATGTCCACACTTCGCCTGCTACATTGTTGACAGTGTGTGGTACGCATCAAGAGAAAACTCAATGCTGTTCTGCTGCCATGCCCAGTTCATTCTGCATCAGCAATTGCTGCATTGCCTTTTAGTTCCATCTCCTACTACTAGTGTATCCTTCAGTAACATTGCTGTATGGCAGTGGGTTGTTTGGAATCATTGCATGTATCAGGCTGCTTGTTGGCTAATGTATAATGTCTCTGTAGCCCTGTTCGGCTCCATATTTCTCCTGTTACAAGCTATTATTCTCCTGTGTGATGCTTGTCTGTCACTCACAGATAACACTTTTAGTTTACAAAAGCCCCTGTACAGATTACAGATCACATTGCATTCTTTTCTCTGTGCATAAGATACTTTTTCCACACATCACTCAATAGTCTATCAACTTGCTTCGCTTCCTTGGTACCTATCATTTTCCCTGACCTAATACTGAAAATTAATTTTAACATTTGTAATCCTAGTAACTTTTTATTTTGATTTAAATTCATTTTTTTGTGCTATTGACAGATCAGGGTTAAAAAAAAGTCGTACTCTAGTCTGTCAGAATAAAACCCATTCATTTGTAGATATTAATTTTTAAAATGTGGTGTTTTTTGTTTTTTGTTTTGTTTCAAAGAATAACAAACGATTTGTAAATAATTAATTGGTTTTTTTTCCGTTACGTCACAATTTGCTATTGATGCTATGGTGTTTGCTATTAAGGTGGTCTGATTTATTTTTTTTTTGTTCATTAATTCAGCATATCATCAATTCATCTAGGGCATTTGTGTTACATTGTATCCTGTCAGATTCTATATGGTTTTGTTTTTTGTGTGAATTTTATCTTAGTTCTAATCATTTTCAACTCTCAATGTTTATTACACTTTCAAACTGGCAAACAAATTCCAGTTATAAAGTATTGAAGCACATGAAGCATTCATAGGGTTATATCTATTCATTGGAGGTAAGCCATAATTCCTGCAAAAACTGGATTTAGGGTTCTCCCTTTTTATTAAAGCCAGCCAGCCAGTAAAGGCTACCAACGACTGGTAGTGTCAGAATGGCTTTAGCTGGCAGTGCCCACAGGAAAAAATGCTTATTATATAAAGATTTTATTTTTAATTATAGAATCTTTAACTGGAATCCCAAGTTTGGGGTTCCAGTGCGCTGGACCAAGCTGGAGGACCCCAGAACTGGCTTGGCAAGCACAGTATCTTAGGAGAACTGAGCATCTCTCGCCTGCGCCCGGTGATATTTTCTTAATAAATTGCCCATTAAAGATTTTCTATCACTGCCATACGCAACGATGAAAAAAAATCTTGCTATTGTAGAGGTCGTAATAAATAGACCCCACAGTATGGACTTTATATGAAAGAAAATATTTGAAACTGCATGTCATTTGTTAACACTGTTTACTCCTCAGGGTATTATCACACAAGCCCTTCTCAATTCACGTTTAAAGCACAGCATATAATTAAATACACACACGCGCTTTAAACACCCGAGCATTTTTTTTAAGCAGCATTTTGGACAAGTGTCGAAAAACGCTGTACAAAAAAGTTCTCCAATTTAAACGCATTATAGGTGAGCAGGTCCTGTCGCAACTTATAAAAAAAGCTTAAAAACGCTGTGCTGATCAGCTGAGATAAAAGTACTATAAAAGTAAGGCACCAGTGCTTCTGAAACTGGGAAAAAGCCAGGGTGAAAAGCACCCATGTGACACCATTCTAAGCTTGTTGGTGTCCCTGTTGCTATTACTGTGTATGGAAAGATTTATCCTTGTATGCAGAGACAGCACACAATGATTGTTGCTTATGTTTTGCAGGAATGTAAGTGTAATTTGTAGGGCATTTCATTTATTTATTTTATATTATTTACCTTTCTTGATATGGAAGTGCGTTCTGCTTTTCTAAGCAGAAACTGCTATCTTCACTCTTTATATTTACTTTTTCAGTTGCTATCATCTCCATCACTATTTATTTATATAGCGCCACTAATTCCGCAGCGTTGTACAGGGAACTCTCTCACATCAGTCCCTGCCCCATTGGAGCTTACAATCTAAATCCCCGAACACACACACAGACCAAGAGAGACTAAGGAAAATGTAATAGCAGCCAATTAACCTACCAGTATGTTTTCGGAGTGTGGGAGGAAACCAAAGCACCTGGAGGAAACCCACGCAAACACGGTGAGAACATGCAAACTCCACACAGATGGGGCCATGGTCAGGAATTGAACTCATGACCCCAGTGCTGTAAGGCAGAAGTGCTAACCACTGAGCCACCGTGGCTGCTATGAACCAAATTCACCCCTGGATTGTGTTTAATCTGACTAGGCTACTGTCTGAGGCAGCTGTTGGTCGTCAGTGAATCATTGCGCAAGAAACTCCCACTCCAGCTATAGTGCTGACGATAATTGTATGAGGGTCTATGTCTATTTTATGTATTCTATAGGTCCACTGTAAAATAAATTGTAAATTGAGTTTGTCCTTTTAAAGATCTTTAGGGACATTCTAGACCAGTTACGTCTATTAAAGCCTTTATGATTCAGTCTAGTTTCCCACAATAGTAGAACATCTGAACGTGAATTAATCATACATAAACACGCTATTTATGGTTGGTTTCATCACCGTAGGAACACTGGCTAGTTTTCAAGAGAGTTCTGCAAATCCCTAAAGAAAAGCGGAAATGAAGTTATCTAATAAAGCAGAATGTTTGTTTAAAAGAGTTCCTTTTTTGCAAGCTAAAAGTACACACACACACACACACACAGACACACAGACACACACACACACACACACACACACCAGTTTGTTTTTCTTCAGACTACTATTACTGATTTGATTCTGGACTACCATGGCAACCACAGTCACATGATGTAGTGAGCAGAGAGGCTGCAGAACACCCCTCTGAGCTCTGTCTGCACTGTGACTCCCCCCTCCTTCACATGACATATTGAGAGCTGTGAACCTGTGTCTGTGTTGCAGACTGACTGCGCCTGTGTCTAGCAGCCATTTATGTTTGCTAGAGAGCTTTTGAAAAGGACACCCTCATTTGTAGGAGGATAGCTAAGGAATATGCATGCTTAGAAGGGTCTTGCTCCTAAAAATAATAATTGGCGGGCCAGCATGGCATGGTCTGTGGGGATACAAAATGTTTAGTTGTCTGCTGGGAGGGCTGGGGCGGATCAAAGTGTTCCCTGCTGAGATACGGATTAGATGCACAAGTACGCCTACTTTTGCACCCACAAGCAACAATAAGAATTGCACTTCAAGCAACATAATGCAAATTTTCATACACACCAAACGGACACGTGTAATAAAGACAGCCTTGATGTCCCCTCACTCTTAGATATATTTAAGACATAAATTATACCTCCCAGCATGAAAGTCCCCTGCAGTGGGACAGAGGGCGTGATCATGTCATGATGGGGCCCATTCTATCCATTAGATGCCCCCCCCGCCAACGTTCTGACCCGCGGGACAAATGTCCCAGGGGGGGGGGGGGGACTGATTCCTGAAATCGGGACTATCCTGCTGCAATCAGTATGCTTGAGAGGTATGCATATACAAGGCTCATCCGAGCGGTATAGAGAGGGTGGTAGTAAGTTGACTTTTAGGTAAAGTGATGGATCACATATGGTTTTTCCTGGGGCGATCCTGTGGACTGGGAGGTGGGCGTTGACCTGTTAATGCGCTTGCGGGACAAGTAAGTACACTGGCATAAATAATTTAGCCTTTTTGTTTGATAGCTGAAATTTTCAATGTGGAGTTTAGTGATCGTTGAAAGAGTAACTAAAGTCATGAGGATAGATTCACTAAAATGTCTTTAAGAAAAAAAAAAGTGGAGTTATTGCCCATACCAACCAATCAGATTCTAGCTGTAATATTCTAGAATGCACTGGAGAAATGATAACCCAAATCTGATTGGTTACTATTGGCTGCAACACCTCTACTTTTCCTTTTTAGACATTTTATTAAATCTACCCCATAGTGGTTTTCAGAACAACTATTTCCTTTACTAGTTTTTATTTTTCTGTTTACTAGATTCAGCCATGTTTTGCAGAAAATCTTCTGTTATTGGTTTGAGATTAGTACATAAGTTGCCGTTTTAGCAGCTTCACTATATTCTAAAGCAGACCTTTATGCATCTATTTAGAATAAAAAATACTCAAAATTTGTTGAAAATAGTAAAAACATTGTGATGTCGTGGAACCACAAGGCCCAGCATTCCCTACCAGCCAAAGGACAGTGGACACAAGATTATTTACTAATCCTACACTATCCCATCAAGGCAGATGTGTGTCTGACTCCATAGAAATCAGTGTTCTGTATTTTTTATGCATGCAAAACGCAATTTCATCCTTTAACTTCCAATTTGAAGGCGACGTATAGAGTCTTTGTAAATATATCTTAAATGAGAGGGAGAAATTGAAAGGACAAATCTTATTCTATTCTGTTAGTACAGGGGTCAGAGAACTTTTTTACCTTTTACCCCCAAATATATTTAGATACGCCGACGTTACCCCCTTGATTTGAAAGGAAGGAAATCATATATTATTAATTATTGGAATTTTAAAATTTTATTGAATCTATTCTAAATTTCTTTGAAAGCTTTAACTTCAAAACTTCAGGTTTTGGAGAAATGATGTTGCTTCATTTTTGATACGAGATCATAAATATTGGGGCATTTTGATGGCAGAGCAATTTGGAGTCTTCAGCGTCCAATCGATTTCTCTGCTTTGTTTTTATGTTCGTTAGAGTGGAAAATCCTTGTTCGCAAAGGTAGGTTGTTGCAAAAGGCAGCAACTTTTTGACTGCCTCCTCATGTACAATGAATAACTTTGCAGCTATTGACATCCAAAAAATATGACAGATCTGCTTTGTTTTCAAATGCAATACGTGCTTCATTATTGCATCGAAACTCAAGAAGTGCCTCTGCCAACCCTTGAAGCTCTTCTGGTACAACAGCAATTTCATATTTAAAGGGATCTACAATCCAACTGACAGCATGTGAATTGGCAGCATTACCCTCAGGAATTTAATTTTTACCCCATTTGGGGTAATTTACCCCTGTTCCCTGACCACTGTGTTAGTGGGACCTCTCAAATATAGGAGAGTAATATAGGCTATCGGACAGTTCCCTTTGTAGCTGTTTCGTGTCGCTCCTATGTCTGCATGCTTACCTGGAATAATCTGCAAGTGATGGCGGAGTTTAGGAGCATAGTTGAGGAAGAGGAGGAAGTTTGGAAGATATATAGAGGAAGCATTAGACCCTTTATCTAATCAAACAATGACAATGCTCCAGTCCACGTGCTACGTAATTGACAAGATTTTAATATTGTTTCCAAATACACCGACTTAATACATATTAATTTTTAAAAAGCGCAGAAAAAGAATGAATAATAAAAATATTTTTTATTTAGCCTTTTTTCTCCCATTAAGACTCGAACCACTTTACATTTTGCAGCCGGGTGAGGCTGTCATCTTGGGCATGCTCTGGTTTGACGGAACATCCCGATTCGCGGGTTGTAAAAGGAGCTGGGCTTGATGGAAAAATGTGGGTGTGGCTTTATGTAAATTTGCTCATTTGTGGGTGGAGTTTGGATGGGAGGGGGGCAGGGCTAATTGAGTCCTGCCTTGGGGGTTCTAAATGTTGAGAGGTTTGCTGTCCTATGTAATTATTCCCCTCCGTACCTGCCGCATTGGAGCTTACAGTCTAAATGCACATACACACTAGGGTATATTTTTTGTCAGAAGCCGATGTTCCTGTCTGTAGAAATAGTATATACATATATTTCTACGTATCTCCAAGTGAGAGAGATTGAGAAAAAGGGTTAATGTATCTTATCTTATGTAATGTTTACATATAATTCTTATTTTAATAATATCTCATCTCTAGTCATTTGAATAAATGTACATGTGAAAACTGTCATTTTAGAAGATCTGTCTTCAAAGTTGAGACAAAAAAAAAAGTTTGCCCCCTCCCCCCCCTTTATCGTAGGACCCACAATACTACGAATTAGAGATTGTCAGGCTCGGTTCCTCGAGAACCGAACACACCTGAATTTAGTGGATCAGAGAGCTCAGTACTGTTGTGCGCCCTCAGAATTGAAAACGAGGCAAAACGTCATTGTGATGTCGTCGGATCTCGCAAGTTTTGAATTCCTTTTTTAGATCCAACATAGCGAGGGGTAGGAGGGAGGGCGGTCCCCCATTTTTCTTTTCTGCCACTGCTGTGTGCCAATGTGTCCTAGATGTGCTAGGAACGGCCGTGTGTCTGTGTCATTGCTCTGTCGCTTACCATCCAGCCAGGTCGCTGCAGTATTTGTCCCAAAGTGTATGAAAATAATATTGTGATCTGTGAGGTGGTCAAAAATGACTGCAAATGACTTGAAATTAGTGTTATTGAGGTTAATAATAATGTAGGAACAAAAAAAAGAGCAAAAATATGTGATTTTAGCATATTTTAGGATTTTTTTTCTAAAAAATCCAAAACCAAAACATGAAGCTAATCCAGATCCAAAACCACTTCACGGGGGTCAGTGAGCATCTCTAGTATGAATACTTTCTATGATAAGCTTGTGACCTTCACAAACTGCGTGTTCCTGGAGTAAGTTAAACGTAAGCTTTTCATTTTGCTTTAAGGCAGATATTCAAATATTGGCTTCAGATATAAGCAAGTAGGAGAGGTGCATTTCTTGTTGTGTCTTGTGTCACGTCTTCCTGTGTATCACTGTTGTAGGGTGTTAACCTGATGGGATGATCACCGTCAATAATTCCCCATGCTAGAAATCGGTGGTTTTTTTTTTACATTTCTTTGTGGTTAGTCTTGTACACATTTTGACATTTAAACCCCACCCATGACAGAGATGGTAATCCTGGCTGGTTACGCTTAGTGTATAAAATAGATGTATAATACAGAACAAACTAAGGGAGGAGGTCATAGGTTGTAACACCTGTGAATAATTCCTTTTCATTTGCCTGATTCATTTTCAAATGCAACCTCCGTGCAAGTTGCATTTTTTTAAAATGAGCACGGAACTTAAACATACGTGCGCTCGTATACAAATCTCAAGCTAAAACTTACTGGCATTAAGCCTAAATGAAGTCAAGTAGAGTATTTTACACAAGGATGACGTGAAAAACGACTTTATTTCACCCAGATGACTGTAAACCATAAAACAAATATGTTTGCTTTGTACATTATTGTGCTATAAACTGTTTATATGTTGACTGTGAGGTGATCCCATGCCTCTGACATTGGCTGTGCAAACCACTTTTCCAGGTTATACACATATGTCTTCCGCAGATTCCTTAGGAGAGAGATCCCAAATATATGTCACAGTTTCTGCTGTTCAAATATACCCCTCTAATAAATCCAATGTTAGCGCCGTCTCCTTCTCAATTCACTCAGGAAGTTACACATTTCATCCCTTCAAGATTCCTTAATTTGAGATGGTCTTAGTTTTAGGCATACTTGCCAACTTTTCCTTGTTGGCTTCCGGGAGATCCCAGGGGAGGTGGGCTTGCGGGGACGGGGCTTGAACGAAGCGCATCATTTGCCTCATTAAGCCCCCCCCGCCACTTATCTATTGTGGGGGCGAGAACCGGGAGGTTGCCCAGAGATGCGGCAGTCTCCTGGACAGTCCGGGAGAGTAGACAACTGTGCGTTAAAGAAAAGCAGCTAATGAATCTCTAGAGACTGAAGTGTCTTTTACATTTCTGTCTCCATTACTGAAGTCATGTTGTCTTACCTGTCAGTCTTTGATTAAATCTTGGTCTCCATGAAAATGGCCACCTCCATAGGCATCAATACATGGACCTAGGACACAATTTCTGAAGTGTGTCATCATGCCACAGATGCCGAAGCTAAACACGTCTTGTACTGGCTCAGCATCAGGGAGAATGCCAGACTCTTCAGGGAGTGAGGGACATCACCCCTATTTCAGGGAGTCTCCCTGACATTCAGTATGGTTTTAGGGTGTCCCATCCATAATGTCACACGCTTTCAAGAGGCGCTCAAATTCCCTTCTCCTTTCCTCTGATACATGCTGTTGTTGTAACGTTGTATTACGTAAAGTTTTACACAAAATATTGTATTTCTTAAATGCCCAATACTATATTACTATTGATATTGTAAATGACACCTTTTTTTGACAGTGTTCATATCCCACTGAAGTCATTATTACGCCTGGTAAAAGGCTGTGATCTAATGTTTAGGAATAACATTGAACCCTCTGTTTGGTATTTACACGTTTCCCTAATCTCTTCTTCAGATGTGAGAAAGCTTTTGATGATGTTGTGAATTACCATTACCTCATTAGAACTGCTAACAGGCGTTTTACCGCTGTCTGTAAATCGGATTGAGAGGGTTCTTGTGTAAACCAAGTCATGCGAAAATAAGTCCAGGCTTAGAATAGGAAAGAAACTTTCATAAGTGAGCTGTGGTTTACTTTACTTCGTGTTTGTTTCACATTTTCCCTTATACATTGAGAAGTTTTTTGCTGCCTGTATAGTGTTTTTTTTACTCGTTGTTTTGTTGAGTATTTAACTCTTACCAGATCTGGATTAAAGACCAACTAAATCTGAAATTCACCTGAAATACTTTTATTTAAACCCTCTAAAATATCCAGGGCACTGCCTGCTTTTGTCATTTTGCAGGGCTTCATCAGGAAGCCCTGATGGGGAAACGCTGTTTCACCTGGCTGTTTCAGTGCAATGTTATAATAATAGTCTAATGAAGTGACAGGTTTTTGTAATAATGTTGCAGGACCATGTGTGAACAATCGTTGGTGGTCTGTAGTAGCCCACACACAGATTTTCAACCTAATTGCCCTGACCAAATCAACACACATGTCTAGTTTATGATGATGCTTTATTTAGACCAGTGCAATTCACAAAGTGGATGTTTAAGAAAAATAAGTTGTGTGCTTTGCCTTGAAGACACTGTTTGACATTAATATATATCAAAGACTGTATTACTGAACTTCATAATCCTCATCATTTATTTATATAGTGCCAGCAAATTCCGTAGTGCTGTATAATTGGGAACAAACATTAATAAGACAATACTGGGTAATACATACAGACAGAGAGGTAAGAGGGCCCTGCTCGCAAGCTTACAATCTATGGGACAATGGGAGTTTGAAACACAAGGGTAAGTGCTACATCATATTGCACACTGGACCAGCTAGAATGCAAATGTAAAAGTATTGAGTGGGCTGTGTGTGTTGCAATGTTACAGGGTTGTTGTCTTGTGTTAGCTGTGTAGAGGATGGTAATAGGGTAATCTAGGGAAATTAAGATGGTGGTTGAGGAATATCATAACCTTGTCTGAAGAGGTGGGTTTTCAGTGAATGCTTGAAGGTTTGAAGACTAGAACTTAATAATATATGAGAAATAACTGGAGTGTTTATACTTATGCTTAAGTCCACCATTCATTCTTTCACCCATCTGCAGCTGGATGCCATATTGGGAGGGAGGTGCTTGACTAATTGGGCAGGCAGAGTTTGAGTGACAGCTTTGCAAACTTGCTATGCAGAATGTCACTCTGTAGATTATGATACAGGGGCAGGATTAGTGATCTAAAGGGTAATGTCAGAGAAACACTGACCCGCGTATTTTACCTTCAAATTTTCTATCTGAAATTTTACATTTTGTAGTTTAGAGGACCTTTTAAAACACAGACTTAAATGACTATATATAAAAAGTCATACTTTGCACTTAATTTGAATTGATGCAGTTTCTGTTTGTCATCATTGTAATGTAAGTTGTGTATACTGCATTTATTGTTTGAAATTCCAATGCAAACATGCAACTTCCTAACTAACTAAATGTATATTCTTCGTTTCAGCTCCATTTTAATGGTTTTTTAATGTGAACCGAACAACCGGATGTAAAAGAGGGGTTAACAGATCGACACAAGATGACCCATATTCCAATTGATCAATCAAATCTTCCTCGGGTCAACGAAGGTTAGTGGCCATACAGGTGGACTTGTGTTTTTTCAGTGATTTAAATTGCTAAGGGAATGGTCCATAACGTAAGGCGGATCTGTCATTTTCCTACAGTGGAGGCAGCCATGTTCTAGACTGAACCAATGTCTGTGAGACTGCAACCAATCAGTTCACTAGGAAATGGTGACCTCTGACCTCACTGAGGCGTGAATATTGTTTCAGGCTACAAAATGGCTGCCTGTACTGTAGGAGTGACAGGCTGCATGCAGTCCTCTCTATGAATTATTACTGCATACTATATAGAGTAGAAAATACTTTCTTACTGTGTATGTACGGGTCTGGTTATCATTAGTCGGATGACTATTTTTTTTCCAAAGTAACACAGAGATACAAAATGCTCACTGTTTATATAGCATGTTTGAGTCCATTCACCATGTGCAAACCATCTTCCATCCCTCTTGCAGTTACAAAGATTTATAGGCAGCAGTAGTGGCCAGCCTGACATAGAGGCTTTATGTGATCTATGTGCAGAATTGTTAGCATGCCAAATCCATTTTGTGTGAAATTCTTGTGACATCCATCGTGAGTTGGGTTGTGTGACTGAAGAAAACCTTTGTAACTTTCTAACTGAATTTATTGCAATATCCAAAAAGATATTCTTACAGCGAGCCATGTTTAAAGAGGGCTTTCAAAATGCATTTAAAGAAAATGTTTTTTTGTAATAGGAATATACAAATATCTTTAATGCTGGCAGGTGTTGGATGAGGTTTAGCTAGTCGGGCGCAGTCACTGAATTTACCAGCATGCCTCTCGATGGTCTTATTGATTTCAATCAGATACATTTTTGAATCAGACATGCTGGTTTGTTGTGCTGTGCATGTCGCATTTGCTACCAGTATTGCAGCGCGTTTCGCCAATTTTAAAAAGTTTCAGCCATTTACTAGAGGTAAGGATGTTTGAGATAGTTGTGATTATGGTGGGATATATTTATCGTGTTTTGTTTTGTAAGGTATCTTGTATTTATAATTAAACATTGTTTATTATTACATTGTCTTCCTTGTTTATTTGTTTGGAAAAAATGAATGTTTGTTTTGCTTCTGCTATCGGTGGAATGCTTTTTTGTCAACATAACGACTCCACAAACAAAACAAACACAAAGTAGCCGAAATTCTATGGGACGTGCATTGTAGCAAAATAATACCAAACAATGCTTAATAAAAGTAGTTCAGTTATACTTGTGTCACACTTCTGACGCACATAACTAAGAATAGGGATCATTGATTCACATCAATGCTAAATATGTGTATATATGTGTGTGTGATATATATATATATATATCTCCCACCCCTGGGCACTGCAGTTGGAAACCCAATCTGGCCACTTAAGCTTAAATAAAGTCTGTTTATTCTTCATCAGGGTATATGCCGCCAAATTTGGTCTTTTTATCTTTTGCAACCCTCTGCTTCATTTAATAATCTGACACTTGGGAGAAGCCGTATTGTTAAACATCCAGTAACTCATTAATGGATAGAACCTTTTTGAAAAAATGACTTGAGAACAGCTGCAAAGCTGCCAAGCCATAACTGGGAGCCGACGAAGTGTACGCATCTGGACAATATTAAGAGCCACTTCCCAAAGTCTAAGGTTATGGTAGGGTACTCTGTTTTAGAGAGTTTGTTTTAGTGTTTTGTGCTTTTTTTTTTTTTTTCCCCCGGTCCAAGTGTATTTGCCCCAAATAATCTAGAGTTCTTTTTTGTACGCAGGTTTTTGGATTCTTGAGTTCCTCTAGGTGCTGTGGTTTCCTGCCACAGTCCAAAGACATACTACTAGGATAAATGGTCCTGACTAAATCATCCAGCAGTGTTTGTGCATGCGTTAGGGAAATTAGACTGTAAACTCCATTGGCACAAAGAGCGATGTGTATGAATAATGTTCTTTGTGCACTGCTGCAGAATTTGTTGGCGTAGACGGATTTCTGCGTAGAGCCCGAGGTCCATATGGATGTTGTTGAGGGTAGGTGGAATTTTGATGGATTATGAAAAGAGAGAGATACCTGGGAGGGCTGTGGAAAACGTAACGGTATTAAATGCAGTGCAAATTCGTTTTTTTATGGGATTGGTATAATATAGATGAGGAATTGGAGAGTGAGCAATGGGGGTAATTATAGGGGAGGGTCAAGGATTAAATACGGAAGAGCGTAAGATTAAGAATAAACAGCTAAAGACAGAGAGGGTGAGTGATAGTGGAAATTAATATGAATGTAGTATAGTGAAGGGGAAACAATGTAGTTACTATACAAATGTAATACATAAGGTATTTAAACAATATATAAGGAACAAAAAATAAGACTAAACAAAGAAATAGGAATAATAATATTAATAGCAAGTGGAATAAAAGTATAATGGATGGATGAAAGTGGGGAAAACGAAGTCATAAAAATAGTTACTTATGTCATACCCTTTTAAAGGGTATTGATTATGTCACCTCATTGCCTGTTGTATGCTATTCCTGTATATTTCTGTACTTAAAAGAATATTTTGTCAACAAAGAGTTAAAATTGTAGTCCAAAAAATGTATATAGGCTTATCTCTGTGGCCGTTTCCCTTCTCTTTATGTTTTTTATGGTGTCAAAGGGTGAAGCCGAAAGGAAACGGACACTTAAATTCCTAGAGCAGCCTCTATTGGGAATTCTTTTTCCTTTTGTAAAGTGGGATTAATGTTCTGTGGGACGGTAAACACGGTAAACACTCTGCTGGGTTCTGTCTACAGGACTTTTCGTGATCGGTATTTCACCAGATGAAATAGTGGCTAAATGAAATTATTAATTTAAACTTGTAACTGTTGCTCTCCAGTCCTCCCAATATAAACAAAGGATCTTCCTTTCTATAGCAAGTGATACAATCAGAAATTTTAATCTTTTATTCATTTTGGTGATCTGGTTGATTGATTAATAAATGGGCGGTTAGTCTGGAATCGCCTTCACAAAGTGACACGGAAGTGAATACAAGATTACATTATTCCACTATAGATTATACACAATGGGTTGTTTTGCTATATACAAGTTTGTAGGATTTATGTTGTGCAGAAAATGAAAGGGCTTTCTAATGCCAAGCGACCACACTGAGAGTTATGTACTGGAGCTGATGACCCTTTGTGGTGGTATATAAATAAAAGATAACGGTAATTTATGTTTAAATTTTTACTTTCTTGCCCGTTTTAAAGGGCACCATCCACTATTTTTAAAGCCACTCTCCCGGTCTTAAAATTTGGAAAACTAGAAGAGGACAGAGGTATAGTTCAGACAACTAGTGCAGGTTACCAGCAGCCGAGTTTCTAGACATTTCTACAATGACTTGCATGTCTCCACGTTCCGCTTTCTCTCCTCAATCCCACCGCGCCACACTGACCGCTGGCTGCACAGAAATACCAATGGCAGCTTTATAGTTGGCGGCTGCTAATGCTGCTGGCTTAAGGTAGACACGCACACTTTCCCTACCACCAGATACAGTGGTTATTCTGCCATCTTATATATCTAGTGTTCCCCACACCTCTTAGATTGTAAGCTCCTATGGGCAGGGCAGTCTTTTTACCTTCCGTTTCTTGTCATTGCTTGTCATTTATTTGTATCCTTATCCGCTCAATGTACTGCGCTGAGTAATATGCTGGCGTTTTATAAATAAAAGAAAGTGACTATAGTAAGTAATTTCAATGAACACTTAAAGTGAATTCTCTCTCTGTTCACAGTGGCGATGGTCATGTTGTAGGCTGTATCATTGTTTATTAGACAACAACCTATCAAGTCACTGGGTTATATATACTTGGAGGGCGCTTCATAAAGCAGAAAACGGAGCTGGTGTACCACAACCTGCTAAATAAATTAGCGTGATCTATAAAAATTAGGCCAAAAGTGAGCACTCGCGGGTCGTCTTAGTGATCTGAAGGTGTCCTGTGGTATCTGGCACCAAGACGTTAGCAGCAGATCCTTTAAGTCCTGTAAGTTGCGAGGTTGGGCCTCCATGGCTCGGACTTGTTTTTCCAGCACATCCCACAGTTGCTCGATTGGATTGAGATCTGGGGAATTTGGAGGCCAAAAAAAATCAACATCTTGATTCTTGTCAAGGTCCTCAAACCATTCCTGAACAATTTTTGCAGTGTGGCAGGGCGCATTATCCTGCTGAAAGAGGCCACTGCTATCAGGGAATACCGTTGCCATGAAGGGGTGTACTTGGTCTACAACAATGTTTAGGTAGGTGGTAATACCTAAATACCCTAACCGGAGCTCTGAATGAAAACGGTTGTCTAATGCCAAAACGGCAAATTAGTTTTGTTCGCTTGTGATTGGTCCTTCCTGCTCTTATAGATTGTAAACTTGCAAACAGGGCTCTCTTACCTCTTGTTTGTTCCCAATTGTAAAGCGCTACAAATATTAATAAATAAATACTGCATAGAGATGGCTGTCTTTTATTTATCCAAAAAAATCATCTTATTGACACCTTCATCTCTGTTTCTATTCAGCAAAACTAATTATATCTATCAGTCTTGCACGAGCGTTTGCCATGACTGTTTGTTTTGGTTGGGGGCCAGCTGCTGGCAGTAAGCATTGGCTGAATTTGTGAATACAGCTGCCGCCGAACTAGCAGATTGAGCTGCTCCGTCCCCAGTATCGGGTGCTTTGATTCTCGGGATCTATTATAAAGCCGTAAGACTGTTACTGTTTGTTTTTCCTTGAAAGGTGCCTTCTTCCTTCTTAAAAGGTCCTTTTTATCTTATTTAAATTCTTTTTTTCATCGATTCTATTATGACTTATAAAACTGTGAAATGGCGGAATGCAGAAAGAGCATGTACCACCTATGCGGTAGACCCGGTTCCGTGAAATAATGGGGCTGCCATTGCTAGAGCAGGTAAAGGTGGCACTTTTGCTTTTGCTATATATGAACAGTTTAGTCTTCTCTAAGCTATGATTTCCATTAAAGAAAAGGTGTGAAAACTGGAAAATACTTTTATTTGTAAATGATAAATAGTAAATGAAAGACTGTAAAACACCCATCTCAGATTTGTGTATATAATTTAAATGCAACTTGTTCCCCATTGATTATTTTCCGCATTTTCCAGCTAAATCTCTGGAAATTCCACAAACTTTTTTTCCTTTGAAACAGTCACGTTATAGCAGGTTTCAAGGTGGCGTAAGAGGCTGCACTTGTGCCAATTCTTCACCAGACATAACACCCTTGTTAGTATTTTGCTTTGTATCATATTTAGTTATATGACTGTTTTTATGTATTGTACAAACCAATTGAGTAGCAATGAGAATAACACTGGACAGTAAGCTGGAACGATACAGAAAACAGGGATAGATCAAACTGTAGACAGTATGTTAGTGAGGACAGGGCTGCCTGTGACAGGGGCAGTGACATGATGTGAGGAGGAGAATGGAGGCAGCAGGAAGACACAGACTGAGAGGTATATAGTAGAAGGAGCAGGGTCTCCAGCAGCACAGAACAGTGATTTGAGGCCGCTGTCAACAAAATCCAAGTTGTTGATCTTCATATGGAGTTAATCCTGCACAGTTTTCTTTTTCATAGCAGTTTTACATTTTCAGCTTTTTCTTCATGTTCACAAACAAAACGGTCTTGCATAACCTTCATCATCAATTTTGCGCCAGCAATATTCGCCAGGGGAGTATGAGCGAATTTTACTGTCTGATCGTTTACAAATAAAGCTCTGTCTTTGGGAAGTGTTGCAGTTTAATGGCGTGGGGTTTATGCAGTTTTTGTGTTTATTCCATGACCTCACCATAGTCTCCTGTGGGCAGAGGGTGCTCAATCCATTTCTACGCTCCTTTTTAATTTAGACATTTCTGCATGATCTCACTGCACATCTGCTGGAGCGTACAAAGGTTTTTGTGTACTGCTCCTTGGCAAAGTGATTGCGAGTCTCTCATATACGCCTCTGTTTGGTAGAAACATCTGTCTCATGAAGTGGACCTGCCACAGTGACCCAGTATTTTCTGATTTGCCTCACACGGGCTTAATTTTTAGTTATTTACTTCATCTGTCCCTCTCTTGTGCCGACAAAACCTGCGTAGCTGCCCTCAGCCGATTGTAGAGCCGCCGTAGAGTTGAGTTGAGCTGCGTTCACTAAACTCAAAGTACTGATAAATATCATCATTATTTATTTATATAACACCACTCATTACCCAGCACTGTACAGAGACTATTTGTCATTCGCATCAGTCCTTGTCCCATTGGAGCTTACAGTCTAATTTCCGGAACACACACATAGACTAGGGTTAATTTGGTCAGGAGCCAATTAACCTACTAGTATGTTCTTTGGAGCGTGGGAGGAAACTGGAGCACCAAGAGGAAACCCAGCTACGCAAACATGGGGAGAACATACAAACTCCTCACAGATAAGGCCATGGTCGGGAATTGAACTCATGACCCCAGTGCTGTAAGGCAGAAGTGCTAACCACTAAGCCACCACGCTTAATATGAGGACTGTGTTGTCTGTATAGTACTTTATGTCTAATTCCTGACATACCTGGGTAACAGGTTGCTGAGTTTTTAGTCTAGACTCTATCTGAAGTTTCATAGTTGTATACTGTGCACTTTTATGAGGTCTGGTTATATCTGTGCACCTTTCGATGAATGCAGCGCAGGGCAACGTACCATTGACAACTTTCCCACCGCTAGTGAGTACATGTCACAATGTCAGTGGCACTCTATGCTAATGAGAGGGTGGAGACTTGCAGGAGACATTATGGTAGTTTAAAAAGTAAAGTTGCTACTGTAGTTACTTTCTGTACAAAATCTACGTCTTTCTCTGACACCGGTTACTTTCATTGGGGGGGGGGGGGGGGAGAGGAATTGGTTCAGATAAATCTGTGTAAAAAATTTCAGTTCACATCAGTAAGATGTAGGACAGTCTCACTAGACAAAAATAATGCAACATGAGTTATCGGATGCTCTGTGCAAAATTGTAACTGTCCATGAGTGCCAACAGACATTTATAACATAAAATGTCAAAATATGTTTATTAATAAACTATAGTGGCATACTTCCCCCTTTAAACACAGTAAACTCTTTTGGGTATTGCGTGTTCAACGTGACTGGTTCAATTTGCAGCTTCAGAAGCCAGAACACACAACTGCTGTTGCTGACAAGTGAAAGTTGTCAATATGGCTCTATATCCTAGCTTGTGGTGTTAATCAGTCTGTAGAGAACTACTAAAGAGAAAGATGACAAGGCAATTCTATGTCTCTACCCACAATCCTCTGGTGCAGGCCACTAATCCTGAATCACGTGGTTCTGCATAGAAATGTTGATCTTTTCTGGAGTTCATTTTCATAATGGACCATTTTAGCTGTAAACAAATCCCGTCCACTTGCCAGTCTTTCCCTCCTCTCTGTTCTTTTGATGGAACCCTCCCAGCCAATCGGATTTTTCGAACCAAATAGAGTAATGTGTGAATTTGGCTGTTGCTTTGTTACTTTTAACCAGTTATTGAACTCTCCACACACCGGTCCCCTAGTGATCTGCACTATGTAATGTATAATAGTGACATTTGTTGCTTCATCGTATTGTGGTTCTTTCTCCATCTCATAATAAATAAATGTAACTCTACTTGCCTGAAGTCAGTAAATTTAGTGAAGTAGATTCTCATTCCCTGGGGTGGATAATACAGTCTAACCCACATTCGGAGGGGGGTACACAAAATTCGCATTTGCAGTGGACATGAGTATTGAGTGGTTTCCTGGTGTGGTAAGTTTTATATAGTTTAGTTTTTCTTTTAATTGTAGGATTCCTTTTCCTTATCATTTCCTTACCCACATTGTAGAATATATTGTAGTGGACGCAACTTGTAGGAGCCTAACTAAGGGGTATATTTACTAAACTGCGGGTTTGAATAAGTGGAGATGTTGCCTATAGCAACCAATCAGATTTTAGCTGTCATTTTGTAGAATGTACTAAATAAATGATAGCTAGAATCTGATTGGTTGCTATAGGCAACATCAACACTTTTTAAAACCCGCAGCTTAGTAAATATACCCCTAGGTCTCCTTGGCAATATTTGTACAAAGCCCAAAATAACCTGAACCAGGTGGTTGTTGTTGTTTTAAGGTGATCCTGAAATCCTGCAATGCACGGAGTTATAAAAAAAACTAAAAACAAATATCCTGAGAGCTGAATAACCCATGGGGCTAAGGAATGTTAGAGAATAGAAGAACTGCTAAAAATATATAATTTGTCTGTGTATGCAGCTGTCTGTGTGTCATCCAATAGACACTCGGTAACACTGTAATATAAATAGACCCGCAGAGAGGTCACATGTCTGGTCTTGTATCTTACATCGAGTTTACGTCTGATAAAATAAATCAACCACATACAGCCATTGTTTGAGCGCTGTCGGAACATTCCTTCTGTTACTGCGGTATTTGCCATTTGGTGCTGTTTACTTTCCATTTTCCTCGCATACAGTTCTGTTTGTTTTGTGATGTTTTCATTGTGGAGCAAGTTCTTGTATTTCTGACCCCCTTTTTTTTTTTTATAAAATGCCTTTTAATATTTTTTTTTATGTGTAAATGAAACATTGAAACTGATGTTACATTCAGTGTGCAGCATGTAAGTTATTTAATAGCATTGTTCAAAGGTGAAAATCCAACACTAAAATATAGCATCCAGCGTCACTTCTTGTACCCGGTCCAACCTGTACTAGTAACGGGCCACCTGATACAGTGTACAAGTGCCGCACATTAACCTTAGCCTAAATATACACGTCTCTTTGCTCTTGCTCCTCTCTCATTCGCACGTCCGGCCATCCGATTAATAAAGTTTTGTTTAAAAAAAAACCAAACAAAAAAAAACAACAAAAAAAGAGCAGCCAATAATTTCCTCTGCACCCTGAGGTGCCATCAGACCTCCGACTTGCCACAAAATGCCCCACATGTACTCGGTTCCCACATGTACTCCAAAACTCCCTGCGGATTTCTCCAGATGTTGCCCAAATCCACTACAAAACAGACCACACTCTTGCTCTCCCTCACCTTTCACTACTAATTAAAGACCCCTGATTAGACACTAATGGCTACTAATTAACAATTATCACTAATTCATATCACTTTATCCAAAAAAGTGCACTTGTCATGTCAGTCAGTCAGCATCAGGGGGTATATTTACTAAACTGCGGGTTTAAAAAAAGTGGAGATGTTGCCTATAGCAACCAATCAGATTCTAGCTGTCATTTTGTAGAATGTACTAAATAAATAACTAGAATCTGATTGGTTGCTATAGGCAACATCTCCACGTTTTCAAACCCACAGTTTAGTAAATATACCCCCAGGTCTTTCCCATAGAGGAAGTAGGGAGATAACCGCATTCTAGTCCCCCCCCCCCCACAACATGAGGTCATGTGATCCGGAAGCGGTTGCTGTGATCATGTGACTCTGAGCGTCGCCAGCTCTGACACATTCAACAGCAGTCGGAGGAAGGGGCATTAATGTGGATGGAGCTGGGGAAAGCTCAGATGGGCAGTTTCCCATAAATAGACTAGTCCTGGCCTGGACAACCTATGG
This sequence comes from Mixophyes fleayi, assembly GCF_038048845.1. NCBI lineage: Eukaryota > Metazoa > Chordata > Amphibia > Anura > Limnodynastidae > Mixophyes > Mixophyes fleayi. Next base: position 82,684,850 of record NC_134412.1, on the reverse strand, counting down.
CTCTCCGGGTGTTGTGAAACTTCATCTCCCAGCATGCCCTGCCAGTTATTGGCTGGTTATGGGCTGGCAAAGCATGCTGGTGCCTGTAGTTTCACAACACCTGGAGAGCCACAGGTTGTACTAGACCAGTGATGGCTAACCTGTGACACTCCAGGTCAGGGGCGGATCTAGAAAAGTATCCTACCCGGGGCGATTTAGGGGGGGCGATTTAGGCCCCGCCCCCTTGTTGACTTCAAGGCTGCCGGCGGCTGCACAATATGTGCAGGTCCGCTCGGCAGTGACAATGTGCTGCCCGGCTGCTCTGATTGTGTTCAGAGCAGCCGGGCAGCACATTGTCACTGCCGAGCGGACCTGCACATATTGTGCAGCCGCCGGCAGCAAGCCCCGGCCCCCCCCCCCCCCCCCCCTGGATCTGCCACTGCTCCAGGTGTTATGAAACTACAAGCCCCAGTATGCTTTGCCGGTAGATAACTAGCTAATAGCTGGCAAAGCATGCTGGGGCTTGTAGTTTCACAACCCCTGGAGAGCCACAGGTTGTACTAGACAGATAAAAATGAATGTGATATTTGGTTGCTGTGGGTTACTGCACATCTTGCACCTTTTTCTGCATTGTTTGTAAACAGTCCTCCCTGTGTGTAGTATCTATAGTCAGTTATATGTGTTCGGAGCCATTCTTTTCAATGCCTTTATTTTTGTGTCTTTGCAGTTTGCCGGGACTTTTCAGTTCTTGAAGATGGGGCGCTGGCTCACTGCTTGCAGGAACAGGAAAGTGAGTTGTGGGGTTCCGGTAAAATCAAAGCTAAGAGATGAAATTCAGGTTGTTGTTGGATTGGACCACCACCCCCGTAATTATCCAGCGTGTTGAATTTTATTGGGTGTTTTTAGTAAATGCCGTGAACATCTCTTATGTTGTAGCAAACAGGTGGCGGCTTAAAAAAATAGTTGTTTACCAGAGGTGTCTGCGGTGCTTCATATTGTGGCTTTGTAGATAAGGACACAACATTTACAGTGACACACGTTTGCTTTAGACATTTTATTGGATTCCACTTCTGGCTTAATTGCCACCTGTCGGCGCAGCCAGAAGATGACAGGGCACACGGACAGATAGAGGTCATCATGCACCATAATGATGTCATCTATTCCGCTAAGACCATTGGGGGTCATTGTGGAGACACACACTGAGATTATAGTGCCAATTGCGTGATATCCGCTATGATATTGTTCCACGAGTGGCCATCTTGGCTGATGCTAGATATTGACAATGCCGTGTATGTTGTTTTACACTTTTTTTTAGCATTTTTCATGCACTCGCAATAAAGCTTTATTTCCAGGATGCACAACGTTAGAAATGTGTACACTGTTTAGCTCTTAACTGTATATATCTCTGCATGATTTCCTTAGTTGAGCAGCACTATGCTTCAAACATCCGGAAGAATAAGTTGGTCCAGAAGGACATCCGTATAGCCAAGAAACTCCAGGATGAAGAAGATCAGCATTGCAAAGTCTTTAGCTTGGAGAAACAGAAGCAAATGTGAGTGTACGATTGGTGTGTTTCATACTGCTAGTACCTCACACCCGTCTGGGGTGCACATCGTTTTGCAATAAAAAACTGGAGTCGTCTATGAACTAAAGTTTGCTCAGGTCACACGATCTACCCCATACTCTCTTTGATTGAGCTTATTCCCATTTGTCCTGTCAATTTAGGTTTATGATGTGTTTAAATTATGATAAAATCATTATTGTGAGTTAAAAATCTGGGGTTGAAAATGAACTGGGAAAATCAGCATAAACAGGAGCCCTACACTAGTCCATCCTGAGGAGTTGTCTATTTGAAATGGGAGGGAAAATAGATAAATACTACTTGAAAATTATATTTGCATTGATGAGCCCACATACAGCCAAAAGCTTATGTGTGACAGCCGAAGTGCTGACTGTATTTGCAAGCACCTCCGCCCCTTGCACGGCTGGTACTGCCCCTCTCTCCTCTTTTACTCCAGTTTTGTTGGGCAGAGGAGATTACTGGACAGAGTGCCGCTGTGCTGGGTCTACCGCCTTCCACCTGGAACATTTATTATTATTATTATTATTATTATTATTATTATTATTATTATTATCATTTATTATATAGCGCCACTAATTCCGCAGCACTGTATAGAGAACTCATTCACATCAGTCCCTGCCCCATTGGAGCTTACAATCTAAATTCCCTAACACACACACACACACACTAGGGTCAATTTGTTAGCAGACAATTAGCCTACCAGTATGTTTTTGGAGTGTGGGAGGAAACCGGAGCACCCAGAGGAAACCCACGCAAACACGGGGAGAACATACAAACTCCTCACAGATAAGGCCATGGTCGGGAGTTGAACTCATGACCCCAGTGCTATGAGGCAGAAGTGCTAACCACTGAGCCACCGTGCTGCTCATCCATGAGACTGTGTGGATGCTGCAGGCCCATTCAGCTTTATGAATGTTGACACTTGGCACTGTGTTCTGAGAGGCCCTCACAGTGCGGCATGGGCCTGGAGTTTCAACGGAGCCCCCCTATTTGCAGGGGTGGAAGGTGGTAATCTCTAAGCAATATTGAGGATTTCTGTGCAATATTGCTGGTTCTCTGTGTCGTAACAGCGGGGATCACTGTGCAGTGCCTTTTTATTGCCCAGGATATGTTCAGTTTAAAGTAGCATAATACACCAGATGAAGGAGGTGGTGTTTTTTTGCACCAGAGACCTCTAACTATGCCGCTATTTGTTTTGTTTTTCAACACACAACCAGTGTGATTTTTGCATTGCATGCGCAGGTCAATTTCCTAATGTACAGAGAATGTGTTATACTATGGCTGGTTTTATTGGTTACTTCTCTGTACCTACAGTGAGGAGTTAGACTCTGAATACGCTCGGGCAGTGCAGGAAGAGCTACAGAGGAAAGCACAGGAATGTCTGCAGAGAGAGGAGGAAGACAAGGTAAATCAAGCTATAGGTTTATAGTGACGAGTTGTATCTATATGTGTAAATCTCACTACAGATCACATCAGGTAACACTAGAGACAAATAGGATTACAATCATGTGTGTGCTATACTTTGGAACAGTGCAATTTCATTCAGTACAGCTGCTTGAAAAAGACATCTCCTTATCACTCTACCTTTTTGCCATCCTGTCCACATATCTCCCTATACTTACCTGTAGTGCTTCCCTATTGACCTATAAGAACAGGAGAAAGTTGCTGTAGGAAGAGTTCTTGCAGGATGCTTGGGGAACCTCCAGAAAGCCTTGCCAATGATATTATTTGATTAGATCTTGAGTCAACAGTTACAATAATTTGTTGTAGGGTATTGCATAATATACGTTACATGTTTTATTATAGTGTTTATTTTGTTAAAGGTTAATGTAAATCTTGTTTGCAAATTATAGGCTATGATTAAAGGACTACTAAATGCCAAAATTGAAATGTTCACTTATGACCCATGAAGGTAAAATACTTAGGGCTAGATTTACTAAGCTGCGGGTTTGGAAAAAGTGGGGATGTTGCCTATAGCAACCAATCAGATTCTAGCTTTCATTTATTTAGTGCTTTCTACAAAATGACAGCTAGAATCTGATTGGTTGCTATAGGCAACATCCCCACTTTTTCAAACCCGCAGCTTAGTAAATCTAGCCCTTAGTGTTGCCCTGATGTTCTACTATGGCTGTGTGTAAGAATAAAGTGGAGGAACTATAGGGGGTGCGACCACTCCCGGGCCCTGCAACCCCCCCCCCCAACTACATGCCCCCGTTCTGCTCTCAGAAAAGCATAACAAGACCTGGTCTGAGTACACACATACTTTCATTTTTAAGGGAACAAACCATGAATAATATAAAAACAACTTTTGTTCATTGCTAGAATAACAATGTTATAATAGAACATTCACAAATGTTAAGCAAGTCAAGGATACCAAGTTATTCGTGAGACACATTCAGACTGCTATGAACACCTGTTTTGCCCACATATTTACAATCTTACGATGGTTATTTTGAAGAACAAACCTTTTCCTGGTGCAGCTAAAAGTTATACTATAGTAAATACTCCTTTCACACAATATGGCTTCCACTGCCCGGGAATTAAATTGAGCAAGAATTTTGTTTTCTTAACCAGGAAGAGCCGAGGTCCTGGAAATAAACTCCTAATTCTCATGCTGGAATATATTCTTAGTAACAGACGTCGTCTCTAGAAGAGACAGATGTCTCTCTGGGTCCCAGGTCTTCGGTGCCTGTATAAACAGACCTGTCTAAGAAGCTCAGAGAGCTCAGATGAGGAGAGCCCTTGTTCGCTGTGGACGGCTGTTACAGTCATATACACGATATATTTTACACCTCCCACCACAATATCAAACATGAACAGTCTGACACATGAATGTGTACAAGAGTATTGCTTGAGCCTCCCGATGTGGGACAAGGGGAGAGTGATGCAGGTGCAAACGCAGGATTTGTAGAGGGGGGTTTCCACACCACGCCCCAAGTGGGTGTGACCAGCATGCATGGGGGCGTGGCTATAATATTAGACAGTGCTTGGATGCTCTCCAACTCTTCCTATCCCCATAATATACATGGGCAATGCTGCGTGCACAACTGTTCGGAGCACACACCTCTCCCTTTTCCAAGCAGAGCCGTGTGAAGCGGGAACAGGGTCCAGCCCCTCTCAATTATACAGGGCCCCAGGCTTGGAGGGGGGGTTTCCAGGGCATAGGAAACCCCCCTCGGTTTGCCTATGTGATGGGGGAACGCATGGGACATGAGGGGAAGGTGAAGGTGGGAACGTGAAAGGGAGCTGGACCATCAGGGAGGAGAAATGGATTAGCTCCTGCCCTGACTGCGCCAGGTCAGGGGGCTAATTCGCCATCAGTCAACCTAGGCATCCTACACTAGGCTGACAGGCAGGGAGCTGAACCATACAGGACGGGACGGAACCCCCTTGCTGTAGCCAACAAGAAATTTAATAGGGTGGCTAATCAGGAATGACCCCAATGTCAGGGATGGTCCCCTTTGTGACAGAACCGGCCCCGGTAAACCCATGCCAGAGACAGTCCAAGGCTCTGGGTCATGTGGTCCAGTCGGAAAGCAAAAGAGAACAATACAGGTGCCTCAGCCGGGCTGTAACGAACCTTGGTGTAGTGTGGACTCATATATCAATGGGTCAGTGACCAGTGTGGACATCTTGCCCCCATGGTGACTATGCCACAGAGGACTGTTGTTATACTCATGTTACAGTTTCAGTGTGGTCAGACCTGTCCCCCCTCCCCCCCTCAGGGGTAACAATGAGTCTAAGTAAGTCTGCTGGGTGGTGATGAGTGAGACATGTGCAGCTCCTAGTGGACCAGAACGCTCAGATAATTACTGCCAATTGCAATCTATTTAAGTAATAATTCAAATCCCGTTTTCTTTTTAATACACGTTTCTAAGTGTGTGGATAGAAATGTAAAGGCCATTTTCAAATAACGCAACACGTTCACTTTATATTACGTTGTTGTTTTGTTGTGCACTTACTTTGATAACTGGCTTTGAGTTTTGATTTATTGTAATGGTAAGGAACACAAATAACATTTATATATGTATAAACGCCTGTAAATAGTATTTGTGTACAGAGTGAGAGCTCATGTCATAACTTCAATATTTATTTGGGACATTATATTATTCTATAGTGATGCATGTTGGGAGGGAGATTTCCAGTTATGGCGGCGATACGATGTCCAATCCTGTGCCGTGGTTCATCCCCAAGTCCATGGGATGACTTTTAGCGTAGTAACAAGATGAACGTGTACACAGACCATTAGCCATTCCGACTGCGTTTACTATCTCAGGCACGAATTTGTCACACACTTAAACAAATAAACTGGGGGGAAAAGGTGCCAAGTCAATATGATAAACGCTTCAAGATGCGGCATGACACATGTGCTATAGACATGTTCTGTTCCCTGTCCTGAATAATTTCTGGATCGGTTTTCCAATGAGCATTCTAAAAAGAAAAAGTGGAGATGTTGCCCACAGCAACCAATCCGATTCCAGCTATCATTTATGCAGCACATTCTAGAAAATGACAGCTATAATCTGATTGGTTGCTATGGGCAACATCTCCACTTTTTCTTTTGGAAGGCTTATTACTTCTGCCCCTTAGTGTGACCTGGAAATTCCCAGTTGTTGGATTCTATTCAGGGTTTATTCCCCTGTGACTAACAACTATTATTTTAAAGTGACTGGTCTGAGTGAAACTTTTTTCTTTTTTTAAATATAATTTTATAATATATTTTAATATGTATACACACAACAGTGAAATGGCACAATTGCAGTGCGCTCCACTCTCTGTTTTGAAAACACAATGAGTTGAATAAATAAGAATAGATGTGATAAAATTATATTGTTTAAAAAAACAAATAACACAGACCGAGCGCTTTAAATTGATATGAGAAGAGAGAATCTCCTGCAGTAGAAGGGATATTGTGCAGCGGCCACCTGCATCTGGTAGAGGCAGCCATTTTGTGCCCCAGGCCCATATATGAGAATGCACCTTATTGGTTCACTAGGAACTAGTGGCTCCCCTGAGAGAAGAAGGCTCTTAGGCACTTTAAAGCAAAACACATTTTACATGAATTCAAACAGGGTTATTCTATTTATCCTCAGGTTGACGCTAGTTATTATTCAAATTCCTTTTGTACAGATTACAGAACCTGGATTGTGCTCAGTAAACCCGTCACATGACTTCTATTACCAGATATGTGTTCCCCAACGAGCTGTGAGTTGGTGACTGGATTACTGTAGCTTTTTTATGAGGTCTTTTTTTTTTATTCTTAGTGTTATAATTGTACAATTATAAAACTATGTGTTAGGGTTAACTGAGATGTACTTATGACAATGCAGTTTCCTAGTTACAGGACATTGGTGTCCTAAATAGTTGCATTTATTTTATATCACTTCAAGAAAAGTTATTATTAATAGCTTCCAAGGGACTTTCTGAATCCACTGTGATATACAAATACCGTCTCCTCGATGGGTCTTATGTTGTGTGTTTGCTCTTTCAAGCCACATGTTTTCCAACCATTTCCTAATTTAGAGTTAACTGTTTTTGTGTTTGAGGGTGGATGAGCCTTGGCAGAGCGTGGGTGTTGGTTTCTGGAGCAGGTCGAGCGCAGGGAGAGTCTGAGTCAGGTTTTTAAATGCCACCCCGTTCTGGAGCTAAAGTGTTTGCCTGGAAAAAAAAAAAATAACACTTGGCTTAACTTGGGTTGGGATGTTCGCTACTGTGATCAGTTATTATTTAAATTTAAAATAAAGTATATTTTTGTGTTTTTGGACAAAGTATAGAATAGTGTATTTGTGCTGGAATACTTTTAATCTTTTGAGTCTTATAAAATGTAGTAATGTTTTATAATCCGTTTAGAGGAAGCAAAACGGAACACAACAGTTTAATGTCCTGTTCCGTCGGCACCAGGCGGCCCTTCGAGCCTTCCACTGCAGCCCCAGCTCTTTCCTGAGTTATTCTCAGACTTTTGTGTTATAGCTTGTAACACTTGCTGATATGATGTTACAGATAGGTGCGTCTTTCTGGGATTAGGAGGAAATTCAATTGGCTGTGAAGTGTCTTGCGACCATTCCAGAGACACTTTGCGGCAGAGATTTTGATAGAAACCTCTGCTCATTTTTTCTCGCGCCCCGTAGAGGTGCGAGGAAAAATCGGCGGAGATTTATACCGTAGTAACTGAAAAAGTGAGCAGCAGCAATGTTCTGAGGAACATCGCGGCTAATTGAATTTTCCCCTTAGTGCAGGGTTTCCCAAACCCAGTCCTCAGGGCTCCCGAACAGTGCAGGTTTTCCATATCTCCTTGCTGGAGCACAGGTGTACTCATTACTGACTGACACATTGTAACAGATCCACAGGTGGTCCTAATTATGTCACATGTGATCCGGAAAACCTGCACTGTTGGGGAGCCCTGAGGACTGGGTTTGGGAAACCCTGCCTTAATGTATTGTTAACTTATTACTGAGACTGTAATGTGCAGCACTTTCGCAGGTTAGGGGCAGGGCAGCCAAATGCGGTCCCTGAAGTGTATCCAGTCGCCCATCATTATGTAGAACAGGTAGAGCATAGTTGCCAACCTTTACAGGCTGGCCTCAGGGAGTCTCAGAGAGAGGTGGGCGTGGCTCCATGAATCGCGTCATTTTGGCCCCAACCCCGTGACGTAATGATGCAAACGTGGGGGGCCAAAATGATGGCGATTCCCGCAGAATCGCATCATGGAGGCTTCAAATCTGCCCATTTCACTAGGAAGTGGGCAGATGCGGGAGGATTGTCCGCTCTCCCGTGAGTCCGGGAGACCTACACGGAATTCGGTAGTCTCCCGGGTACCTCATACTTGCCAACTCTCCCGGAAAAGAGTGCTGGCAACTAGATTGTGAGCGTAGCATAGAGATATATAAATTATGATGTAAGACTCAAGCAAAGAGAGGAATCCTGTCACTCTTCAGCTGCTGTGGAACTACAAGCCCCAACTTGCCCTGCCAACATCAGTTACATTTTTTCCCAGTATAATCACCGTATAGCATGACTTTTAAGGCAGTGATGTATAAAATATGTCAGCACAAAAAAGAATTCCTAGTACAATGCCTGGGACACTTATCCTAGAATAGACGTAGGTAACGTTTGACTTGCCAAAATGTTGTAGAACTACTTGTCTCCAAAGACTGGCAGGGCAAGCTGGGGCTTGTAGTTCCACGACATTCGGAGAGCCATAGTTTACCAAAACCCTGTCCTCGATGGCAGGGGCGGATCTAGAAATTTTTTCTACTCCGGGCGATATGGGGGGGGGGGGGAGATTTAGGCCCCGCCCCCTTTCTAACTTCTAAGGCTGCCGGTGGCTGCACAGTATGTGCAGGTCTGTTCGGCAGTGATAATGTGCTGTCCCGCTGCTCTGATTGTGTTAAAAACACAATCGGAGCAGCCGGCAGCAAGCCCCTGCTAGGGGGGGCGATCGCCCGCCCCCTGGATCCGCCACTGCTCGATGGCAGAGAGACACATAACTGGGAACCTAGTATTTCAGGACAGAATGTTGTTCTGTTTTCAATCAGTCACAAGACTTGCTATGACAATCTATATCTATCATTCCCCTGCCATTGTGTACAGTTACGTGGTGATAGGATGTAGCTCTGAGCTTCCTCTGATGAACAAAAAGCTTTTCAGAGGTGTAAAATTAATGCAGGATCCCACTTGCTTTGCAGAGGTAAAATGATCCTGTATTGAATACACGTCCTATGTAAACTTGGCCAGATGGGAGGATGTAACTTGTTTGACTTGGATTCTGGAAATTCCAATCGGTGTGCCAGGGTTTTTTCAAGGTAACGTAGAGGAACGGCCAACTTTAAGCCCTCTGGCTGCTATTGAACTAATTAAAATCTGATAGGATTTGCAGTTCCGTAGCCTTACGATGAGGTGATGCTAGGTCATGCCTGGCCAACCTGTGGCTCTCCAGGTGTTGTGAAACTACAATCCCCAGCATGCTTTGCCAGTAGGCCACTAGTGGATTGCTGGCAGGGTATGCTGGGACGTGTAGTTTTACAACACCTGGAGAGACACAGGTAGGCCAGGCCTAGTTCAGGTGATGCCACCTCGGAGCTCTAACTGCTTCAAACTTACTCTGGAACATTTTAAAGGGATTGTAGCTGTTAGGTGATAAGAACTAGTTAGGAGATGGAGAACTAGGTATGTAGGCTTTTTATATCTACCTGTATCCGTTCCAGGTCACAGACATAAGGCTTAGAGTGCCTCATGGGTAATCTGCATCTGCCTGGAGGACTGTAAAAAGCTGTATATAAATCTACACAATAAAATGTAGAAAATGATATTGTGGGGTATATTTACTAAACTGTGGGTTTGAAAAAGTGGAGTTGTTGCCTATGGCAACCAATCAGATTCTAGCTGTCATTTTGTAGAATGTACTAAATAAATGACAGCTAGAATCTGATTGATTGCTATAGGCAACATCTCCACTTTTTCAAACCCGCAGTTTAGTAAATCTAGCCCTGTGTCTTTTTACCATTATGCTCAACGATAAAATGATGTACATTTCAGGAGCCAGTGAGCGAAATCTAGGATATTTGGGAGAATACACTGACTGGCTCCTGAATTGCCCATCAGTTTGTCAGACAAGATGTGCATCCATTGCCTTCAGAAAAGACTCCCAAACATTAGGGATTCACCAATATTCTTTTTAGACACTTTGGTAACCTGACTTATGGTATTTGTCCAGCCATTTATTATGCAATGAGCATACAGTGGATATAATAAGTCTACACACTCTTATACATACTTGCCCACGCTCCCGCAATTTTCGGGAGACTCCCAAATTCCGAGTAGGTCTCCCAGGAGCGCAGACCATTTTACCGCATCCCGCCCACTTCTTAGTGAAGCGGGCCGGATGGGAGCCTCCATGACGCGATTCACGTTGAATTGTGTCATTTTGGATCCGTCCTCTGTGGGGAAAATTATGCTTTGGGGCCATGAAGACTCTATTCCCCGTGGCCATCCATCCTCACACTTTACCTCCCCACCGGGATCTCATGGAGGGAGAGAGTAAAAAGTTGGTAATTATGTCCTTATTGAAATTTTAGCAGTTTTTAATGTAAAGTTGAAATCCAGATAAAACATGTCCGACATTTTTCCCGCCTTTTAATGTATCCTCGTAACCAACAACATTCAAATGAAAAACAAATAGACAATTTTGAGGGAAAAAGTGAAAATAACAAAACTTACAAAATCCTGGTTGCGTAAGTGTGCACACCCCATAAACTAATACTTTGCTGAAGCCCCTTTTGTTTTTATTATAGCAGTGACTTTTTTTTTAATAAAACACTATCTTAAAAAAAAATGTAGTAAATTATTTCAAGGCCCCATTGGTGGGTCGGTGGGCGGGCTTGTATGTGTAAACTTAATGATACTAGGAGGACCTTGATGCACTACAATCACCAGCATCTCCGTCTTGACAGGTTTATTAAACTTGGTTCTAATGTTGTTTTTGCATTTTAATTACTGCTCTTCAATTAAGCTTAACCTGTAAAGGTCAGAAAATAAGAGCAGAGACTGAGAACTGTGTGCACTGTATAGTGTTGGTCAGTATAGATAAATAAGGGAGAGTTGGCAGCTGTGGTAATAATATTGTGTACTGAAAATGATCATCGATGCCGTCGGCACTAGCGGAGATCTGGAGACAAGGTAGTAAAAATGCCGGCTCTAATCTGGATGCGGGAGAATTGCCAGCTCTCCCGGGATTCCGGGAGACCTAAGCGGAATTCGTGAGTCTCCCGGACATTCCGGGAGAGTTGGCATGTACGAGTAAAACATGAGGTGGGCAGCACCAGGTGAGCGCAGTTGACTGTGAAAAGTGGGGTAAAGCAATCGCATATAAAGCCACACCTCTGTGCACGCCCACTATCGGGGCATGACGAAGTGATTGGCGCCATCACACCCTTGCCGCTAGGTATTTACTGGGGTGGGGCAAGGCTTGATGATGCCGTTAGCATCATGGCACAGTTCCCCTTGCAGCACGTAAGCATTCCTGGAGGCAGCCATTTTCTGGACTGAGCCAATATCGATGAGAATGCAGTCAATCAACTCAGGGGACTAATGACATTCAATGAGGTGTGTGTCGCTGACCACATTCTTGTCTCAATGATGTCAATAGTGCCTTGTAAACTGATTCTCATGAATATTGAAGCCTCCCACAAAATGGCTGCCTCCGCTGTGTGGAGACATGTGGTACGCTTGAAGTATTACGCGTATTATTATTTTACAAGCTGTCCGGTTTGAACCTCCTGTGCTAATCAAAGCGCAAAAAATATCGCCGAGATATAGGTTTTGATAAGTACTGCAGAAAAAAACATTCTCTTCTACTAATAACATTTGGTCTCCTTCGTGTCTGTGAGAGAAACAGCTTGATATCCTGAGTGTTGAAGACTTCCTCTGGTTGTCTCCGGTAAAATTGATTTTTGGAAACCTATCTGCAGAATTGTTGAGCAAGACGGACTATTTATTTTGCATAGATTTCCTGTAATTGTTTTAGTTGGGCTTTTTTTTTTTTGGTTCTTGCATTGAATGATCTAATTATGTTTGTTATTGCTTAGCCAGAGAGTGCACCACAAATCAGTCAGGTATTTTTATATGACTAAAGATCTTTAAATAACTTAACTGCTTGTGGAGCATTTAAAAGGGCCAGATTTGAAATTCGTATGGCTTAACATGAAAGTGTTGGGTATCTGAGATGAGGAAAGCCTTTTTTACACACAGATATCCTAATCTGTTGAAAGCCTATAAATATATATATATCGCTATCATCATCATTATAAGCAGCAACTACTTATATAGCGCCACTAATTCTGCAGCGCTGTACAGAGAACTCACATCAGTCCCTGCCCCATTGGAGCTTACAGTCTAAATTCCCTAACACACAAACACACACACAGACCGAGAGAGCCTAAGGGCAATTTAATAGCAGCCAATTAACCTACCAGTATGTTTTTGGAGTGTGGGAGGAAACCGGAGCACCCGGAGGAAACCCATGCAAACACGGGGAAGAACATACATACTCCACACAGATAAGGCCATGGTCGGGAATCAAATTCATGACCCCAGCGCTGTGAGACAGAAGTGCTAACCACTGAGCCACCGTGCTGCCCAGTATGTTTTTGGAGTGTGGGAGGAAACCAGAGCACTCAGAGTAAACCCACACAAACTAATTAAAGTGTCCACTGAATGTACATTATAGGTATGGAACGTGAAATGTCTGACATTCTATTTACTTTTGAGCTCAGACCGACTGCAGTGTTCTTCAGAGGAATTTCTGACAGGAAGTCCGCTGTGTGTAGGGAAATATCTTCCCTCAGATTAGGCACTTTATATTCTTCAATCCATCAGTTCAGTTATATTCTTCAGTTCCCTCATACACTTTGTAACGTAAATATTATTTCCGTTCACAAACTGTGTCCTGCACACCCACAATTTTGGCTGTAAATGTTGATTTTCCATGACTGATTCTCTCCAAACTACACATATGTTGTATTTGGAAGCTGTCTCATACATCCTGGTTACTTTGCAGCTAATCCCTCTTTTACATGGTGTTATTGCAACTTTAAAGAAGAAAAAGGAGTCGGCGTACATTTAACAGGTGACTTACTTCTTTCCAAAATTAGAGGGCGACCCAGTACATCACAAGGCAGCATAGGGTATCTCAGGACAGCATATATAGTAGATACGTTCCCTGACCCCCGTGTTTTGGTTTTGGATCTGGATTAACTTGGTGTTTTGGTTTTGGCAAAACCGCCCTTGCGTGTTTTGGTCTTGGATCTCTATTTTGATCTAAAATCCCTATTTTTTTCCCCCCTAAAATCACATAATTTGGCTATTTTTTTTGTTCCTACATTATTAACCTCAATAACATTAATTTCCAGTCAATTTTTGTTAAGTGACAAGAACACTGCTACCCCTGTTTCTCTGTGAGCAATGGCACTGAGCAATGTCACTGGAGACTGACAAGAACACTGCTACCCCTGTTTCTGTGTGAGTAATGGCACTGAGCAATGTCACTGGAGAATGGAGAGTGACAAGAACACTGCTGCCCCTGTTTCTGTGTGAGTAATGGCACTGAGCAATGTCACTGGAGACTGGAGAGTGACAAGAACACACTACCCCTGTTTCTGTGTGAGTAATGGCGCTGGATCTCCTGGGGAGGGAGGTACTTATGAAATCCAAAACCTGCGAGATCCGACAACACAACAATGACGTTTTGCCTTGATTCAGAACCGAGGATGCGCAAAAGTACCGAACCGGCTCGCGAGCCTACTCGGGTCCTCTAAGTTCGGGTGGGCTCGGTTTTCAGAAAACGGAGCCCGAGCATCCCTAATATATAGTGGTTTAGAGCACCACACTGTGGCATATGGTGTCACAGAGTACTCCTGTACATCTTATCCCCACTGCTGCTAAAAATGTATCTGTGAAAAAAGAAAATAACTAGGTTTAGCCTGGTCAGTTCTGTAGTATTAGATCTAAGGCTTTGGTGAAAATATTGGCGAGTATACGTCATGTAATTCTGCAAAGTAAGTCTTATTATACCGATATGAATGTATTATAAACTCTCTACCATACTCCAATGTCTGTGAAATGTCTCCCAAGAACTCTGGTCATACTCTTGTCTTTAAACAGTATCCCCCAATTTATAAGATGATTTCCAAATAATCTTAATGACGTTTTGTTTCACAAGTTGTTTCTGCCCTATCTACTTGTGAGTTGGAGTTTCCTCCGTGTGAAAAGATAGTCATGTGACCTCTCGCACGGCAATAGATAGGCAGCCAGGAGTACAATAAGATTTGTATTTTGTTTTGGGTTTTTTTTTGGGGGGGGGGGGGGGGTTTATTTGTAGCATTTTTAGTAACAAGATTGCAGCTCTCTGCAAAAAAAGTTATCCCCTTTAAAAAGTGAACAGAAAACTTATTTCTTAATGATATAATGAAAATAGCATCAACATGTAAAGTTCATATAACTTATAAATATTATGCTGTGCGGCAGATTTTGAATAACTGGAGAATGGGAAGTGGTAACATTAAGAGTAATACTTTGATAAGGGCAAATGAAGTGACTCACATGTCCGTGTCCTATCATGAGACTTGTATTTCACAAGATACAACTGCTAGGGGTTATTGTAGAGCACTCGTTACCATAAACGTGTAGCGATCGAGTGAATTGCAGAGGTGCCTTGTAGTTGTAAAATAATACGCGTAATGCTTCAAGGGGACCACATGTCTCCACACAGCGGAGGCAGCCATTTTGTCGGATGCCCATTTTGTCGGAGAACTCGGACACATCAGTCCCTGCCCCATTGGGGCTTACAATCTAAATTCCCTAACACCCAGACAGACAGACAGACTAGGGTCAATTTTGTTAGCAGCTAATTAACCTACCAGTATGTTTTTGGAGTGTGGGAGGAAACCGGAGCACCCGGAGGAAACCCACGCAAACACGGGGAGAACATACAAACTCCACACAGATAAGGCCATGGTTGGGAATTGAACTCATGACCCCAGTGCAGAGAGGCAGAAGTGCTAATCAGTGAGCCACCATGCTGCCCCGAACAAACAGATCTGAAGCAGGAAGGTACTGTGGGCCTCAGGTGAAGACTCAGAGATCCGATTGCGGTCCAGTTATCCATATATGCCCTAAACATTGTATTATTCATCTCTTACTATTGTCACTTATCAGACCTATCAACAAGGACTTGTCTACCGCTAAGTAAGTGCTGGTGGGCAGACAGGTTTGGCTCTGTATTGCCATCTCTTGGCCCCAGGTGGTACTGTAGCTTTTTTTAAAAAAAACAATTCTACGTGCCAAACAGTGCATGTTTTGTTAGCAAGGGGTATTCCAGTCACCCACAGTCACCTCCCACCTCTACCCGACAACTTCACTTAAAATCCTGTTTTATACAGCAGACATATGTAATACTGTTCAGAATTTACCCCCTGAGTTTCCAATCTATTAATGATATTGCAGTCACCGGTCTCTTATTGGTATTACATAAAATGTTTTTGTCTGACTAGTATTTTGTAATACTTTTTTTTTTACCCAAAGCGTAAAAAAAAAAGAAAAAATAACAAGCAAATTCCCTCTTTTGAAATATCCTTGCCCAACGGTAGTCAGACATAACCGCTGTGGTTAACCAGAATTATGACTCACGGTTCTTTAAAGTTTCATATTTAAACATTTGGCAATATACATTGGATTTACAAGCATGTCTGCGGTAATTACAGATTGGGTTGTCTTGATTTTTTTTTTTCTTTTATTGTTGTAAAACATTTCCTAATTTACTGAAATTGTAGGTTTTTAGAAGTACCATAACTTTTAAATTTGGTATAATGAGCAAGCAGAGAAGCCGCTGAAATATTTCCCTGAACTTTTATGTTCTTGTGCAACTTGACTGTACCCATAGGCGAAACGAAGGGGGGGGGGGGTCCTAGTGCCTGGAAACCCCCCTCCAACCCTGGGGCACTGTATAATTGAGGTGGCTGGACCCTGCCCCCGCTTTACACGGCTCTGCTCGATAAGGGAGAGCTGCGTGCACCTAACAGTAGTGCACACAGCATTGCCCATGTATATTATTATAGGGATAGGGAGAGTTGGAGAGCAGCCAAGCACTGTCTAATATTATAGCCACGCCCCCATCCATGCTGGTCACGCCCACTGGTGGCGTGGTGTGGAAACCCCCCTCTACAAATCCTGCGTTTGCCCCAGGCGCCAACCAGGGATAAAGTTTACCTTTTGAACGATTAACCTGTTACACAACATCTAATTGGAAGTTGTTGTTTTTTTTTTAATATTGAGTGAGTCTAATACAAGAAGACCATAGAATATGGTGCACATAATTAATAAAGTGTCCACTTCTCTCCGCTCCCCTGTTCGTCATGTGGTCCCTCTATCAGTCATTGTACCCACATGGCGGATGCAGGAGGAAGAGGGCAGTGATGTATCCGCTGCGCTTACTCCTGCAGGTACTGTAGCGGTCACTGGATAGATGAGTAGTGATTGGCTGTTTTTTCTTAAGCGTTTCAGACACAAGTAGGAGTGAATAGGTCGGCAGTCAGAAAAGGTTGATGATGATTTAATTTTTTTTTTTTTATTGCTCCATTACAGCCGATATGCCTGAGAAAAATAATAATGCTCATGTAGTCTTAGGATCGGAGCGTTGTTGTAATGTAGGAGAGAATTGTGTGTGCAACAGTGGCGGATCCAGGGGGGGGCGATCGCCCCCCCCTAGCAGGGGCTTGCTGCCAGCGGCTGCACAATATGTGCAGGTCCGCTCGGCAGTGACAGTGTGCTGCCCGGCTGCTCTGATTGTGTTTAAAACACAATCGGAGCAGCCGGGCAGCACACTGTCCATGCCTGGCACTGCCGAGCGGACCTGCACATACTGTGCAGCCCCCAGCAGCCTCAGAAGTCGGAAAGGGGGCGGGGCCTAAATCGCCCAGCCCTAACATCGCCCCGGGTAGGATACTTTTTTTAGATCCGCCCCTGGTGTGCAGTGGTGGGCAAAGGAAAGAAAACCGGTGAGCTGGCGACGAGGTCATAGGCACCCAAGACTCCTTAGATATGTGTGGGGAGCGAAGGCTAGCCCGTCTGGTCCAGTCCCACACAACAGCTACTGTAGCACATATTGCAGGAAAAGTTAATGCTGGCTATGATAGAAAGGTGTCAGAACACACAGTGCATCGCAGCTTGCTGCATATGGGCTGCACAGACCAGTCAGAGTGCCCATGCTGATCCCTGTCCACTGCTGAAGGCTCCTACAATGGGCACGTGAGCGCCAGAACTGGACCATTGAATGGAAGAAGGTGGCCTGGTCTGATGAATCCCGTTTTAATTTACATCATGTGGATGGCCAAGTACCTGTGCGTCATTTACCTGGGACTAGATGGCACCAGGATGCACTATGAGAAGAAGACAAGCCGGCGGAGGCAGTGTGATGTTCTGGGCAATGTTCTGCTGGGAAACCTTGGGTCCTGGCATTCATGTGGATGTTACTTTGACACGTACCACCTACCTAAATATTGTTGCAGACCAGGTACACCCCTTCATGGCAGCGGTATTCCCTGATGGCAGTGGCCTCTTTCACCAGGATAATGACCTCTGCCACACTGCAAAAATTGTCCAAGAATGGTTTGAAGAACATGACAAAGAGTTCAAGGTGTTGACTTGGCCTCCAAATTCCCCAGATCTCAATCAGATCGATCATCTGTGGAATGTGTTGGAAAAACAAGTCTGAGCCATGGAGGCCCCACCTCGCAACTTACAGGACTTAAACGATCTGCTGCTAACGTCTGTGCGAAAATACCACAGGACACCTTCAGAGGTCTTGTGGAGCCCATGCCTCCACGCAGGGCCGTAACTTAGAATTCTAGCGCCTGGGGCGAGAAAGACAAGTGCCGCCCCCCGAGCCCTCAATTTTAACCAAATGAACCTAAAATACTCCTAAATTGCGCCCCCCTTCAGAGTTGCGCCCTGGGCGATCGCCCCTGTCGCACAGCCCTAGTTACGGCCCTGCCTCCACGACAGAACTGTTTTGGCGGCACAAGGGGGACTTACACAATATTAGACAGGTGTTTTTTTCATGTTGTGGCTGATCGGTGTATAGTGGAAGGAGCAGGGTCCCCAGCAGCATAGAGTATATCAGGATATGAGTGATGTGTTAGTGAGGACAGGGCTGCATGTGACAGGGGCAGTGACATGATGTGAGGAGGGGAATGGAGGCAGCAGGAAGCCACAGACTGAGAGTTATATAGTGGAAGGAGCAGGGTCCCCAGCAGTATAGAGTATATCAGGAGATGAGTGATGTGTTAGTGAGGACAGGGCTACATGTGACAAGGGCAGTGACACGTTGGAGGAGGGGAATGGAGGCAGCAGGAAGCCACAGACTGAGAGTTATATAGTGGAAGGAGCAGGGTCCCCTAACAGCACAGAGTAGAGATGTGAGGCTCCTGTCACACTTGAAGAAAGATTGTGGTTTCAAATGCACTTCTAGATGTAACTAAGCACATACATTCAACTCTGTTGTATAGTTTGTAGATAACCTCCCCCCACCAAAAAGTGTGTAGTTGTCTCTCTATCCATATAATAGGATCAAAACTTCATCATTTCTAGTGATGTCGTAGTGTGTTCTGCTTTGTTTGATGTTGTGTATTTGAAACACTTTTCCATATAAGGAAGACCGAGCACAGGTAAGTTTGAGGATTAAGAGATCAATGGAATAAGAGATTGCCCTTAAA
The DNA here is from genome assembly GCF_038048845.1 of Mixophyes fleayi. NCBI lineage: Eukaryota > Metazoa > Chordata > Amphibia > Anura > Limnodynastidae > Mixophyes > Mixophyes fleayi. The sequence continues at coordinate 82,666,025 of NC_134412.1, read as the reverse complement.
TGGTTCATGACCTATATGAATAATATAAAGACCGAGAAGGTCTATTAACCTTTGCTTTGTTTTTCTGAGTAAACTAAATTCTAACCGCAGGCCTAGGATCAAAGAACTGCCGGCCGCTGTCCTAACAATGAACTCTCTTACATCCATTCTTCATTAAGTGCTTCCTTGAAAGCTGCCCGATCGGTTCTTCTTTAAACATCAGATCTTGATGAAAGCCCACAGTGTATTTACACTATGGGGGGATGACCTGTAAGCTGACACTTTAAGAGAATATTCTTGGCAAAATTTAGCAAAGCATCAAATCTTATTGGTTGTTCAGGTCAGTGACTTTATATCTTGTATGATGCTTTTCTGCTTCTTGATTCTTAGAGAAGCATAACCTCTATGCAATTACAATAAGATTATTATCATACAGAATTATGAATCGGTTTGTACAACTTTAGTGCTCTCATTTTGTACAAAGTTTGTTAAGTGTGTGGGAGTTATTTGTTTGATTTACAGATAGTCTTACACCCTGCATGCTTATCCTCTCCATCAGGAAGGTCTGCACGTAAATTAATTTCTGTATAATTATAAAAGAACTGAATGTGTGAATGGATAGGTGCACTGAATGCGGCGTTTGTGTACTGCCATCTAGTGGTAACTACAGATAACATGCTTGGCCGACCGTTCGGCCCGATATAGCATTAGTATGTACGCTGCAACGAGGAACGGTTATAGTTCCAAAGCCCATCGTATAGTTTCATTTGATTTTTAAACCAGACTAAAAATCTCGTTCAACGATGGAACGATGTCGTTCCAATCCTGCAGTGTGTATGCACTCAGGACCGGCAGTGTCCATAGATCTCTATGGAGTGTGCAGAGTCACCGTTTTTTCATCCGATGGTTATGACAGATGAAGAGCACAGATCTGAAGGCAAAACGTGTATAGTGTGTACATGAATCGGCATGTTGATTGGGACCTTCAGGTAAAATCGTTGGCGATATCGCATCGGGAGACATTTTCTGTAGCGTGTACCCAGCCCTTGTGGTGTTCTGTGGCAGCACGGTGGCTCAGTGGTTAGCACTTCTGCCTTACAGCGCTGGGGTCATGAGTTCAATTCCCGACCATGGCCTTGGCTGTGTGGAGTTTGTATGTTCTCCCCGTGTTTGCGTGGGTTTCCTCTGGGTGCTCCGGTTTCCACCCACACTCCAAAAACATACTGGTAGGTTAATTGGCTGCCAACAAATTGACGCTAGTCTGTGTGTGTGTGTGTGTGTGTGTGTGTGTGTGTGTGTGTTAGGGAATTTAGACTGTAAGCTCCACTGGGGCAGGGACTGATGTGAGTGAGTTCTCTGTACAGCGCTGCAGAATTAGTGGCGCTATATAAATAAATGGTGATGATGATGATCATTGTATTGCAGTTTTTGAGGAAGTTGCCCAGAGTGTTGATGTTACTGCATGTGTCACTCACTGAGTAACCCAAAAAGCCCAGAGAAATCCCTGGTAAACTCCCATATGTCTTGCTTGAGGAAATCTGTCCTGCTAGGGGATAATGTTTTATCAAGTTCTGTTATCTTATATTGTTATTACACAAGTTTACAGCAAATGAAACTAAAATTTGTTACAGGTGAAAAAACTCTTAGGGCTAGATTTACTAAGCTGCGGGTTTGAAAAAGTGGAGATGTTGCCTACAGCAACCAATCAGATTCTAGCTTTCATTTATTTAGTGCTTTCTACAAAATGACAGCTAGAATCTGATTGGTTGCTATAGGCAACATCCCCACTTTTTTAAACCCGCAGCTTAGTAAATCTAGCCTTTAGATTGTAAGCTCATTAGGGCAGGTCATTGTCTACGCTCTGTTTCATCCTATTGTATGTCATGTGCTTGCTCAGTGCACAGAATATGTTGGTGCTTTATAAAGAAAGTCTAATAATGATGCAGCACGGTGGCTCAGTGATTAGCACTTCTGCCTCACAGCACTGGGGTCATGAGTTCAATTCCTGATCATGGTCTTATCTGTGAGGAGTTTGTATGTTCTCCCTGTGTTTGCGTGGGTTTCCTCCGGGTGCTCTGGTTTCCTCCCACACTCCAAAAACATACTGGTAGGTTAATTGGCTGCTATTAAATTGCCCTTAGTCTCTGTCTGTCTGTCTGTGTGTGTGTGTGTGTTACGGGATTTAGACTCTAAGCCCCAATGGGGCAGGGACTTATGTGAGTTCTCTGTACAGCGCTGCGGAATTAGTGGCGCTATATAAATTGATGATGATGATGCATAACCATTACAAGGGATAGTTCTGGTGTTCCTGCAGATCTGTTAATTTTGAATCTGTGTAATTCTCCACTTGTTTTGCTTAGCTAATTGGGTACATCTAATGACATACGCACATACAATAACTATAGTGTAAACATTGTGTTTAAACACTTGTTTTACATAAATTGCTGTTTAGTAAAAGTTACATGTCGGGGGATTTCCAGTGTCTCGGATAAACCTGCAGTGCTGTTTTGCTTTCATTTTGCAGTAAAAGTCTTTGCTGTTACCGCACTACAGATAGTTTTTTAAATTTGCACCTTTTGCAGATGAGTAAAGGTCATTCTAAAATTCCCCTGGGGGTGTCGGATCACTCGACTCTTCTGTAATACTGAACCAACACAGAAAATATGAGCTCACATCTCGCCTCTTGCTGAAATAGTGCTATCAGTGGGAGGGCAGAAATATTGATATATTTTCAACGTCTGAGAAATATCACTTGTTGTTTTTTGAGAGAGCGATGTTAAAGGAGAACAGCCTAAAAAAACAATCTGGTTTTACTTTGTTAAATGTTTTTTTTTTTTTTTGGGGCAAATGGATTTTTTTCAAAAGGGACATGATCTATGATCACTGTCGGGGGGTAGACATGTTCCTAGGCTTTGTTGAAGTAGACGTTTAACTGTAAAGTGATCTATTAAGCAGAATGGATACAGTTTTATATGCATCATGCCTGGTATTGAGTGAATTGATGGGTTACATTATGATGAATAGTGGTCCATCAACAAAATGGCTGCCACTACGTTGCCAAGGTGATGAGTACAGGTCAAAGAGCAAGTAAAGCCACTGAATCTGAGCATGGATTCTGGCATAGGATAGGCTCTTGTGACCTGCTAAAGGGGGGAGCGGTGACTCTTTCCCCAGCAACCACAGAGATCATCACAATCATCATCTCCACCCATCATTCACATCCACCATCATCCCACACTGGTGTGTGGGAGGAAACCGGAGCACCCGGAGGAAACCCACGCAACCACGGGGAGAACATACAAACTCCACACAGATAAGGCCATGGACGGGAATTGAACTCATGACCCCAGTGCTGTAAGGCAGAAGTGCTAACCACTGAGCCACCGTGCTGAGCAATTTCATTCCTGGCCTCCGGGATATAAGAGTTTACAGCAGTCATTTCAACTTTGTAGGGAAAGAGCAACTTCTGGAATTTTATATTTTAAAAACTAAGTTTTAAGTAGATATCACCTTTTTATCTTTATCAAATTTCACCTATAGCCATAAATCCCTGTGTCCCCTCCGGTCTCCTATGGTGAGTTGCTCCAATGAGACGAGATGAGAATATTGTTTTAGGTGGGTCCTACGGACAGCAAAGACGAGACACCTTGCCTCCTGGCCCCCCAACATGCCTCTCTCCACTTCCCCCAGTGCTCTGATTAGCAGGTTGAAAGAAGATACGAGTTCCCTGCACTCGTTCCTGTAATTCCTGTGACTTACAGCATGAGAGGCGTAGGGACAGGAGAGGGAGGTGTACTATCCCCTACTCCTCTCATTCGCCAGTAGGGGGCGATTGTCCCATGTGACACACAAATGTGTCCGGATATGGGGGTTAGGAAATGTTGCTCTTTAAAAATGGTTGTCTATGATGTGGTTTGGAGGGAACTCACGCAAAGAAGGGGAGAATATACAAACTCCACACATATAGGACCAGAATAGAACACATTACACCAGAGCTGTGAGGCAGCAATGCTAACACTGTGCCACTGCACCTGCAAAATCGAGAAATACCCTTTTATTGTCCAAGTTTACATTATTGACATTACTGCAACACTCGGTATGTATGTACTTTTACTATATAGTATTACCCATGCTTAAAATCTAAGATGAGTGATTAAAGTGTAGTATCATCAAAATATAATTTTTGTAATATCTTGTGTAATGGTAAATATGATTGTTGCCATTTTTTTTCTGTAAAATAACTTAACCATTTTTATTGTCTTTGTTTTGCTCTTCCTTAGTATGATATATATTTTTTTTTTAAGTGGGACGCAATACCTTATTTTAGCCACCAAATGTCGCTACTGCATTTGGTTTCTTTAGAAACCACTTGGTTGTAGACTATGGGGTATATTTACTAAACTGCGGGTTTCAAAAAGTGGAGATGTTGCCTATAGCAACCAATCAGATTCTAGCAGTCATTTTATAGAATGCACTAAATAAATGAAAGCTAGAATCTGATTGGTTGCTATAGGCAACATCTCCTCTTCAAACCCACAGTTTAGTAAATATACCTCAAGATCTATAATATATATATATATATATATATATATATATATATATATATATATATATATATATATATATAAAATATATAGTTGGGGGTTTCTGCACTGAACTGTGGGGTGTTTTACAACAGGCATTAGAGAGAGCTGTCAGCACTGATGGATTGTATCCGACCTAGGGATTCATGGACCTGTTTATTATAGGGCTGATAGCAGTATGTCCAACGATAACGGGTGTTTTTTTTTTACCAGCGACAGACCTTTGCCCTGTACTTCAATGGATCACCCTTGAGTCACCGGTTTTCGCCGTAGATAAAAAGCATGAGAAGTCTAATTAACAAGGATGGTGATGGCTGAAGATAGCCGGGTCACTGGTGCGCATATCATCCATCATCATTTTATATAGCACCACCAATTCCGCAACGCTGTACAGAGAATATTTGTCATCCACATCAGTCCCTGCCGCATTGGAGCTTACAGTCTAAATTCCACAACACGCACACAGTCAGACTAAGGTGAATTTAATAGCAGCCAATTAACCTACCAGTATGTTTTTGGAGTGTGGGAGGAAACTGGAGCACCCGGAGGAAACCCACACAAACAAGGGGAGAACATACAAACTCCACACAGATAAGGCCATGGTCGGGAATTGAACTCATGACCCCAGTGCTGTAAGGCAGAAGTGCTAACCACTGAGCCAGCCAAGTTAACCATTACCCCCTCTGTGCCAGTATCATTGAGGCAGTTGTGTATTTTATTAATGACAGAAGTATAAAATCTTCCTCATCTCCCAATATTAGTAAATTGACCCCTCGGTCTGGTAAGTCGGGAGGCGAGGCGTTAATGCTGCCCTCATAGAACCTTTCGCAGCCGCCAGATACGGTGGAACGCGGAGGGCGCTTATCCAAAGGCAGAAAACTGCTCACCCCTCTAGTTCTACAATATGTGATAAATATTCTAGTAGTCATTAGGGGAGAAAAAGGGATTTAAAGTTCCTGGTCACTATATTTCCTGCTTTGTTTCTTGTTATCAAGCAATGACTGTGCAATCTATATAGATGGCTTAACGTTGCATAATAAGCAAAGTCACAATATCGTTTCCCATTTCCCTCAAATGACTGTATCTCTACTGTAGTTATCTTATCATTTGCATTTTCGTTTCACTTGAAGGCTCCACGATTAACCCGGGAATGTCACAGTGGTTTCCTTCTTTTCTTTTTCATTTTTTAGGCCGAGCAAATTAAAGTGATCACTTTCATTTCTTACTAAAACACATTTATACTCTGTTAAAGGGAGAACTGGAGGAGCACTTCAAAGGGTTGTGGTTTGTCCTTGAATGGATAAGTTAGTAGTAGTCTAACTATGTCTCACTGTGAGTCTACATGAATCCTGTTCTCCACGGTCCATTTAAACACAAAAGTGTGACTTCCGAGTTATGGATCGGGCTAATTTGATCTCACTCATGCGACGCTATGTGACATTCAGACGGCGGAAACAGAAAGGGAAAAGAGAAGGCGGAAAGAATGTACTTGTATGTATTAGCATGTATTTCAATTCTTTATTGATTTCTTTTCGTTTCCTTGCTGGTCACTAATGATATTATTTTAAGTAATTGTTATAGAAGTTCCATTTTTCCCCCCATCAAACAGCATTGTGCAGCCAATATATCCTGTAAATACAAGACACAGTACTAGGTGAGGAGGGGGATGTACAATTACAGTCCTGTCGACTTGTGATATTGGATTTATCTGTGACACTTACTGGCATCTCGCCTTCGCACATATAGCTTACACATAGTGGATACAGTCATCCTATATAGGCAGCCTATGTGATGTTATTTGTTTGGCTGAATTTTGAAGGATATTGGTGTTTTCACTGTTGTGTAGGCAATTTGCTTCTATTAATCCAATTCGTTGGTAAGGATAGGGCTAAAGTGATCGGATCAGAGGCCGTCGCTCTCAAGCCAGTCCTATCAACCTCTATTTGTGTTCTAATACTTTGTGTCTGTCAAATGGATGTTTAATTCATACAAGTCTCCCGCTTGACTCCTAATAAATTGGACCATTGTCCTTAGCAGTTTCACTCACCTAAATAGCGATTGATACAATGCAGCCATTGAAGTTCCATTATAGCGGAAACCCAGCTAAAATAAATCATCATTATCATCAGCTATTTAGATAGTGCTACCAATTCCATAGCGCTGTACAGAGAACTTGCTCACATCAGCCCCTACCCCATTGGAGCTTACAGTCCACCCACACACACACACACCCTCCAAGCCATTTAACCTACCAGTATGTTTTTGGAGTGTGGGAGGAAACCGGAGCACCCGGAAGAAACCCACACAAACACGGGGATAACATACAAACCCCACACAGATATGCTGTGAGGCAGAAGTTTTAACCACTAAGCCACCGTGCTGCCCATCTTAAACAGGCTCTCCCAGGCTTCCTGTCAGTGTGCAAAATAAAGGACAATAAGTCTCGATAACAAAACTGGAAATACGTAGAGCAACTAAAATTCTGTCTTGTGATGAAAACATTCTTACTACTGGTAATTGCGAAGTTATGAAAGATGTAATGTAAAGCTAATGTAATGGCAGAGCGGCTGTTTCACAGACATGAGAAGTTATACGATCTCCCATTTTTCGCTATTGCTTCACCGTTCAAACCACCGAATGGCGTTCCGCACCGTATGGGGAAATTCCACATTCTGCCGTTGGATTTGAGCTGGGACAAAGACGGTGTAAATTCACTCTGCTCTGTGGGAAGTTCAGGGTATAATGAAGGCGATGTCTGAGCGGAATCAAGATAATACAGAAATTCCACTCGGAACACTGAAGGCCAAATTCCGCCACCAGAAATGTGCTTAATGCCACAGCCAAAAGCAGAAGGAGGGGAGTATTCCCTGGAACAGTTTTGAAAATGTTTCATCTCTAGTTATAATCCATTATTGTGTCACAATTCTGTTGACCTTCCATAATAATATCACACATCATCTGATGCAGTTTACTTGCTGACTAACTTCCACACTTAAAATGCCAATTTCCTCTTTTGTTATGCCGGAGGACTTCTAAGCAGTGTGACCATATGTTGTACTGAAACAATACAAGTATTACAGAAGCCACAGAATCAGAAGACAATGTTTTAAAACTAATCCTAAAGCGCGAGTAGCTCAGTGGTTAGCACTTCTGCCTTACAGCACTGGGGTCACGAGTTTGATTCCTCACCATGGCCTTATCTGTGTAAAGTTTGTATGTTCTCGCCATGTGTGCGTGTGTTTCCTCCTGGTGCTCCGGTTTCCTCCCACACGCCAAAAAAACATACTGGTAGGTTAATTGGCTGCTATCAAATTGACCCTAGTCTGTCTCTCTGGGGCAGGGACTGATGTGAGTTCTCTGTACAGCGCTGCGGAATTAGTGGCGCTATATAAATAAATGATGATAATTATTTCCGTTAATGTGACAAGAGCCTCACATCACTACTCTGTGCTGGTGAGGACCCTGTTCCTTCTACTATCTAACTTGCAGGCTAGTTGCTTTTCTCCCTTCCTCTGCTCACATTATGACGCTACCCCAGTCAGATGCAGACCTGTCCTAGGTAACATAATCGTGTGTGGACAGGTCCCACAAGATGGGTTCACCGCAGAGATATTCTGCGTGGTAGGAAACAACCCCAACGTGCTGGTGATGATGGTTGAATAACTTTAGAGGAAGAAGAGATCATCTAAAAACTAGAACCACCGGTGAACAACTTGGGTGTGATTTAATATGAATACACATTCGCAGTAGGATTTTTTTTTCTTCTGTGCCTTAGATAAATTTGGCGTTTTTATGGCAAAAGCATTGTTTATTTGTCTAAACTTTTATAAGCAAAAAGCTCCAAAAACTCCCCAATCATTTAATTTTTATGTGTCTCACAATAATGGCTTTTAGTTTTATGGCTGGTAAAACACATATTCTCTTATCTCCTATTCCCTTTTGTTAAGTGATCTGGCGTAATGGAAAGTATAGGAAATTCCCTTTTACCTGACAATTCCTTATTTGTTGTTCAGTTGTGGATATTGCAAACACCTCTAAAAAGAGCAGTATCCTTCAAACAGGTCTGTTGTAAGTTTAAAACCTATTTAAAAGTCCTATCGCCTTGCCCGGACGTCTATAATTTTGGAATGGAGTCCATGGTAACTTGGACGGTTTTGTAGCTACTCCCCTCTATGGAATACTTGTGTTTACCTCTGATGAGGCAAATACATCATATTTGCCAACTTTTCCGCGTTTGCTTCAGGAAGATCCTGGGGGAGGTGGGCGTGCGGGGGCGGGGCTTGACCAATTACAGCAGGGGGTGAGAACCGGGAGGTTGACCTGCTCTCCCAGAGGTCTCCCAGAAATGTGGGAGTCTCCCGGACATTCCGGGAGAGTAGGCAGCTATGCATTAAAGAAAAGCAGCTAATGAATCTCTAGAGACTGAAGTGTCTTTTACATTTCTGTCTCCACTACTGAGGTCATGTTGTCTTACCTGTCAGTCTTTGATTAAATCTTGGTCTCCATGAAAATGGCCACCTCCATAGGCATCAATACATGGACATAGGACACAATTTCTGAACTGTGTCATCATGCCACAGATGTCGAAGCCAACCACGTCTTGTACTGGCTCAGCATCAGGGAGAATGCCAGACTCTTCAGGGAGTGAGGGAGATCACCCCTATTTCAGGGAGTCTCCATGACATTCAGGGAGAGTCGGCAAGTATGACAAACATTTAAAATTCAAACATCCCCAGACGATATATGCTGCATATATTAAACTCTTATCCTTCTGACTGATCAAGCAGAACTAAAGGTCATTTCTGCTTATAAGACACAAAGCACAAGCTGTTGCTATTTATGTATCTACAGTTTCCCCACCGATTTACCATCAGTGCTGCCTTGGAATGCAATGGGCGGCACAGTGGTTAGCAATGCCGACTCAGACCAGGGTAGCACCTGTGTGTTGTTTGTATGTTCTCCCCGTGTTGTTGTGGGTTTCTGCCTGGTGCTCAAGTTTCCTCCCAAAGGCCAAAATCATACTGGTAGGTTCATTGGCTGCTGAAGAAATGAACCCTATATAATTATAAATTCTAATTGCTAGTTCTCTCTTTAAGATGTGTAAAAAAAAAAAAAAAGTGCAATGCGTGAAACTGCAGTGTGCAACTGCCTGCATGCATGGTCTTACACAGTGTAAGCGCCGTATCTACGGACGTAATAAGTAAGTGTGCATTTTGAGTCATAAGAAGTTACACTTCTATTTTTAGCACAACCCTCACATGAATAAAAGATCTGCACTTGTAAAGTCAGCAGTGAAATTCTGTACACAAGTTCTAGGCGTGTCGTTAATATTTTCAGTAAGGTGGGGATTGCTTATTCACCTTTAAGCTATTCTACCTGCCTCCCAGCCTTAGAAACATGTCTATGTAGACTGGGCAGCGTGGGGGCACAGTGGTTAACATTGCTGTCTCACAGAACTGGGGTCATGGGTTAGATATTGTCCATAGTGCCCTGATCAGAACCTGTGTGGAGGTTCTCACCATCTTCAACAACGGAGACAGCTGGATCCGAGATTTTTGCCTGCTCTCTCGGGAGTCTCCCGGACATTCCAGGAGAGTAGGCAACTATGCAATACATGGCTTTGGATTTAGCACTTATCCACATGTATTAGCTGTAGATGTAGACAGTTGTTTATAGCTGAATGATAGCACAGTCATTATTATCCAGCTGGTATAAATGTGCTGTGAGTAGACCAGCGTGTTGTGACTTAAGACTGTCTCTGATGTTTGCTCTTTATTTGTATATGTTGATTACTATGACCAGATAGTTTTACTACTTGAACTGCAGGTTATAGCACATCATATGTCCATTATACATTTGAGTGCACTCTGTACTGTAGCAGGTAGGTTTACTACTCGCAGACACCAGAATAATATGGCAGCCTCCTGTATTAAGGGATTTGAAGATTTTCCTTAAAGTGTACCTGCCCCCTTCTCACAGTGGAGGCAGCCATTTTGTGGGTAGAACCATTTCTTAGCTTATAAATAACAACTAGGCCAGGCCTGGCCAACCCGTGGCTCTCAAGGTGTTGTGAAACTACAAGCTCCAGCATGCTCTGCCAGCAACTAGCCAGACAATAGCCTGCAATGTATGCTGGGACTTGTAGTTTCACATCACCTGGAGAGCCACAGGTTGGAAGGGCCTGAAGTAGGGACATCACAAAATCACGAGTCCCTCCGAGCCCTACAGTGAGGTATCGTCTAAGAGGCAGAATTTTCATAAATATTGGTTCCATCCACGTACGGGGTAAACTGTAAGTGGACAGAATTAATGTAATTGACTCAGTACTAGTAATGAGCCCTATATGTTCTCACACAGGGAAACCCTAATCACATGATCTCGCAGTCTCTGATCGTGATCACATGATCTTGCGGTCTCTGATCGTGATCACATGATCTCGCGGTCTCTGATCGTGATCACGTGATCTCGCAGTCTCTGATCGTGATCACGTGATCTCGCGGTCTCTGATCGTGATCACGTGATCTCGCGGTCTCTGATCGTGATCACGTGATCTCGCGGTCTCTGATCGTGATCACGTGATCTCGCGGTCTCTGATCGTGATCACGTGATCTCGCGGTCTCTGATCGTGATCTCGCGGTCTCTGATCGTGATCGCGTGATCTCGCGGTCTCTGATCGTGATCGCGTGATCTCGCGGTCTCTGATCGTGATCGCGTGATCTCGCGGTCTCTGATCGTGATCGCGTGATCTCGCGGTCTCTGGTCGTGATCGCGTGATCTCTCCGGTCTCTGGTCGTGATCGCGTGATCTCGCGGTCTCTGGTCGTGATCGCGTGATCTCTCCGGTCTCTGGTCGTGATCGCGTGATCTCTCCGGTCTCTGGTCGTGATCGCGTGATCTCGCGGCCTCTGGTCGTGATCGCGTGATCTCGCGGCCTCTGGTCGTGATCGCGTGATCTCTGCGGTCTCTGGTCGTGATCGCGTGATCTCTGCGGTCTCTGGTCGTGATCGCGTGATCTCTGCGGTCTCTGGTCGTGATCGCGTGATCTCTGCGGTCTCTGGTCGTGATCGCGTGATCTCTGCGGTCTCTGGTCGTGATCGCGTGATCTCTGCGGTCTCTGGTCGTGATCGCGTGATCTCTGCGGTCTCTGGTCGTGATCGCGTGATCTCTGCGGTCTCTGGTCGTGATCGCGTGATCTCTGCGGTCTCTGGTCGTGATCGCGTGATCTCTGCGGTCTCTGGTCGTGATCGCGTGATCTCTGCGGTCTCTGGTCGTGATCGCGTGATCTCTGCGGTCTCTGGTCGTGATCGCGTGATCTCTGCGGTCTCTGGTCGTGATCGCGTGATCTCTGCGGTCTCTGGTCGTGATCGCGTGATCTCTGCGGTCTCTGGTCGTGATCGCGTGATCTCTGCGGTCTCTGGTCGTGATCGCGTGATCTCTGCGGTCTCTGGTCGTGATCGCGTGATCTCTGCGGTCTCTGGTCGTGATCGCGTGATCTCTGCGGTCTCTGGTCGTGATCGCGTGATCTCTGCGGTCTCTGGTCGTGATCGCGTGATCTCTGCGGTCTCTGGTCGTGATCGCGTGATCTCTGCGGTCTCTGGTCGTGATCGCGTGATCTCTGCGGTCTCTGGTCGTGATCGCGTGATCTCTGCGGTCTCTGGTCGTGATCGCGTGATCTCTGCGGTCTCTGGTCGTGATCGCGTGATCTCTGCGGTCTCTGGTCGTGATCGCGTGATCTCTGCGGTCTCTGGTCGTGATCGCGTGATCTCTGCGGTCTCTGGTCGTGATCGCGTGATCTCTGCGGTCTCTGGTCGTGATCGCGTGATCTCTGCGGTCTCTTTAGGACAGAGTTGAGAACCTCTGACCCAGTATAAGGAGAAGTGAAAGTGGGGACACACCTACATTTCATATAACTGATGATGCTATTTCGTGATTATGGGCATATTGGTTACACCCTTAACATAGATTTTGAAACAACGGGAGTTTAACTGCTCATATGTGTCGGCTTTCATATGGTTACAAGTCATTAAAGGCATGCTGTCCCCTCTTTCACTTTCCCTTTGTCTATTTCTAACAAATAGCCGATAGTAGACTATAAAATGTCAGTTATATATCTGTATTTATCTTTATTCAGTAAGACATTGTTTGCGTGTCTGTCCCATAATCTACTTATCTCCTTGCCAATCTCATGCCTGACATTCCTTGTGCACCAGTGACATATAAGTCAATCACAGCCAGTAGATAAGAGACGACCCTACTACAGATAAGTCCTCATCTACTGCAAAGACATCTTTCTGGAAAGGCTTATTTTTTATTTTATTTTTTCCCCAAGCCATAAAATAAAACATTTTGCAAACATATAAAACATTAAACAAACAAATTGGTCTCTTACAGTTCTCTGTCCATCCCTGGCGTCCTGTTTAGGTCTCGGAGGGGGTGCCGACATATATATAAATTGTTCTAGACTATTTCAAAATACGTCATATTATTGAATTTGTTGTTTTAATATGTAAGTGAACTTGTTGCACACAGCGGGGGCTGTTATTTTGGACGCTGAATCAATATTTTCCGTTTGCTGGACACGGGGACGCCTTGGATTAAATCTGTCCAACTAAGTTACAAAAACTGACGCTGTGTTTAATTCTATTGTACTTTTTTAAAATAAAGGGACTGTCCTGCTTGCACAGCTCCGGATAAACGTATAATTACAGTAAAGGTGGTTGAGTTTAACTTTTTTCTACATTTTCAGTTTAAACTCTAATCAAGATTGTTTGTTCGTCTTTCTTCTTTTTCCGTTCTTTTAAGTTGCGTGTTACTTCTAATCGCATTTTTCACTCTTTTTTTAGGAAATAGCTAAAAGATTACAACAGCTGGAAGAGGAAGAGCTCCAGAGGAATGCACAAGACAGGTCCCGGGGAGGTAAGGAAGATCAATTATTGAGATTGTACCCTAGGGGCGTCTCAGGGGGAAGGGGGGGACTCATTGTGAAACTATGTACCACCTGTATTCAGCTTTCAGCAATCTCTGAGATCAGAGGGAGTCAGCCCGCCGCTGGTGAACAAGTACAGCGTTGACTCATTGGAATTTTCATCTGCTTTGCAAAAGTCCTTAGTCAAGGTTGGAATCCAATTATGATACCTTGTTAGCTTGTTCTGATATCTAGAGAGAGAATAACAGGACTCTAATAGGCCATCACATCTGCTTCCTTTTGGCTGCAGAATCACTTATAGGGGGTGTTTTTTGAAGGCCATTATTATTATTATACTATGTACAGCATCAACATATTACGCAGAACTTTACAGAGACTGTAATCATTACCGTCAGTCCCTGGCCAACTTACAGTCAGAATTCTCTACCACACAAACGCAAACTAGGGTCGTTAACCTACCAAGTTCCACTGTGGGAGGAAACTCACCGACCACTGAGATAACAGACAGATTCCACACAGATAGTGCCCTGATCGCAGTAGAACCTTGGCATCATGTAACTACAAAGAGACCTTTCCAAATCAGGTTTTATCAGTAATCATGAATGAAGTGGACAAATAACTTTTTATTTTAGAAATACTTCCTTCCTTGGTTACAGGTAAAAAGGGAAAAAAAACGTTCTAGGTTAAAAATATCCATGGAGAAAATGGCATAGCCATAAATAACTTTTTTTCTAAGTATAAGGCATAGGGGTCTTCTAACCAATCATCATCATCATCATTTATTTATATAGCGCCACTGATTCTGCAGCGCTGTACAGAGAACTCACTCACATCAGTCTCTGCCCCATTGGAGCTTACAATCTAAATTCCCTAACATACATACATACACACAGACAGAGAGAGAGAAAGAGAGAGAGAGACTAGGGTCAATTTTGATAGCAGCCAATTAACCTACCAGTATGTTTTTGGAGTGTGGGAGGAAACCAAAGCACCCGGAGGAAACCCACGCAAACACAGGGAGAACATACAAACTCCACACAGATAAGGCCATGGATGGGAATTTAACTCATGACACCAGTGCTGTGAGGCAGAAGTGCAAACCACTGAGCCACCGTGCTGCCCATAACCAATGACCAATGGGTTCATGCAGAAATTCCATATGCACCAGATTCTTTACCGCTACTTAAGGGGCTTTAATCTGTGCCCCCGATATTCCTCCTAAGGTGTCCTGCAAATAAGTTTGATAGCTGCACAGACTTTTTCATGACGTAGACACCCATCAAGTTGAACAGTATTTGCATGATTTGCATGTCATTGTGATCGCTTACTATTCCTCTTATTAATATATGTTGGACAGTTTGCCTACATATTCAATAATGACACATGACCTATGGTATGAAGGCCTAATAAAAAGTGTTTATAATAAATATTACTATGCTGAAAGTGATGGTTATTTGTGAAGAACATGATTTGCATGGAAGGCAAGCAGGTGTAAGGCTCCCATTTGACTAAACTTTTTCCCTCCCATGTTTAAAGTCATTGTGTAGTAGAAGGTACGACTCCAAAGCGTGAACATATAATCCTACACCCACATTTGGCCTCTCCCTCGTTAATTCTTCTGTCCACACTCTGCTTGTTTCACGCCCTGCATAGGCAAACCAAGGGGGAGTTTCCTAGTGCCTGGAAACCCCCTCCAAGCCTGGGGCACTGTATAATTGAGGTGGCTGGACCCTGACCCACTTCACACGGCTCTGCTTGAAAAGGGAGAGCTGTGTGCACCTAACAGTAGTGCATGCAGCATTGTCCATGTATATTATAGGGATAGGAAGAGTTGGAGAGCAGCCAAGCACTCTCTAATATTAA